>NC_041398.2:131437486-131737486 GCF_900747795.2 Erpetoichthys calabaricus | reverse complement strand
CTTATAAGTACAAACAGTTCTACTGGGAGCACTTGATGGACTGATTGAGTGCATTTATATCTCACGGGGTGAACCTGTTTCTGAACTGCAAGGTTCGTGCAGGAAAGGCTCTGAAGCTTTTGCAGAGCAGGAGAAGTTAAAATAGACTGTGCACATGACTGAGGGAGCATTTGCTAGAAGCTGTACCCCAATAATTCTCTCCGCTCTTGACACAATCTATGGTAGAGCTTTCCGATCAGCTGTTGTAGAACTGTGATTCTACACTCAGATGCATTGGGTTAAAATACTCAGTGATGCACTGAGAGTAACACTAAAGCAGCTATAGTATGTGGAATATTTTGGCCATTCCATGCACCATTATATGATTACAGGTTGGTTACAATCAGATACCTTAAACTAATAAACAATATGCAGTTAATGTCAGTGTATCTGATAAAGCTGTAACAGGAATGTGAATCTAAAAAATAAAGGGAGCCACCCAGGAACAGTAGCACTGCTTTGACAGTGGGTGCCGCCAGTTTGCAAAACCGAGCCAAAAACTTGCGTACGGTATGGTTTGAGCTGGCGTGAGAATGTGCATGGCTTTACACCATGTTTAATTTTTATACATTGCAATGTGAGTGTGGAAACGAGCATACGCAACATTTTTGTTCATACGCACCGTTTATACATAAGGCCCCTGGGCTGTGACTTTTTTAAAAAATATTTTTTCTTTTACAATTGTAATCTCCTCCATTGTCAGCAGGCCATAGTTCATATTTAACAGAGATAGTGTTGGTTTTTATTTATGTTTAATCGGTTTTTAGCTTGTTCTCTATGTGTTTTAACAAATCTGCGTTTATATGTTTACCTGCTCCGTATTTAGTAATTGGTATAATTTCTACTTGGGTTTTGACTGAGAATTGCTCACTGCGCCTTCTCTGCATTTGCATTTAGTGAAGAGAGCTATACAAACAATAAATTATATTGTAATGTCATTAAAGGCTGACTCCTGCCTTGTAAGCTCATTCCAGAGTATAGTAGGTTTTGGCCCCCAAAGCATTGCATTAGATTAAACATGTATGACAATCTTATGTAGTTATCATTTACATGTATGTAGAATTAATACTTTTTCTAAACCTGATTAAACTATCTTTAACATGTTAATGGTTGATATATAAGTCCAGCATATTATCTCTTAATAAATATCATTATTATTTATACCAGTAAGATTCTGAGAGCAAAATATAATTTTAAAGGCATGTCTGCAAAATATCTATACTTCTCCAAAGTTACCAAAAAATATATATATAATTGTGCAGATGTTAGTTTCCCTTTGTTAACAAAGTTTGCTCATGCCAGAATCTGCTAATTACTCTAGCTGATGTTAAGAACAGAAAGGCAAAAATTCTTTTTACGCAAACTTTTCAAGCCGTATCTGAAGCTCAGAGACCACTGTTGTTTTTGCAGACTCTTGTTATCCAGTATAACAGTTAGGGTTTTGCCATCCACTGAAAAATTCAACTGTCCCATTTTGCTCATTTAGACTGTTGAAAGTTATGGTCAAGGTGTCTTTAAGGCCAATCATTTTGCTGCTTCTTACTTTTCCTGGCATGTGTCTGGATGAAATTTTAGAGCTTCACTGAGCAGCAGTGTACCCTGAAGAACTGTTACTTCCTGATTTTTAACGCCACACCATTTTCACTCCATCTCTGGTGTATTGGTGTTACTGTGATTGTAATTAGCTACATCAGCTTTCGACATGTGCTTGTGACATCAGGTCGAATAGATATTTTTAGTTAGGAGCATTTTTTTTATTCTAAGACATTACTTAAATGTCTAGTTTATAAACATCTTTCCATTTACATAGCATTATTCCGTTTCCTAAGTTTTTTTGTTTCAGAATAACCCAACACTAAAAATAAGGCTTTTTATTTATATACTAAAACTTTTCCCTGCTTAAAGTGCGTCACATATGTAAAAAAGGGGATAATGGCATCATATAAATGAATACAATATGTTTAAAAGTAAATCATCATCAAGCAAATTTTGTTCTTTATCTTACAATTTCCTTTCAGAGCTCTGACAGTGCATTTATGAAAATCCACAGAATAAAAACCATTCATAAACCATTAGTCAAAGAATTCGCAGCAAAATGACCAGTGGTAAGTCATATAAAGTCATACATATACGGTATGTATATATGAGTGTATACTCATATAAACCTTTTAAAATGTTGAAGTTAACACTGCTGATTTTGTTGTGTTGATTGTCATTCAACTCTGCTGGAGCTGTTACATTACACTTATAGATTGCCTGCCTTTTAACATCCTGGAGGAACATCACATGGTTCCACCCTGGTCACTTCTTACTTGCTACCTCAGTGCTGCTGCTGCCGCCTATTGTGTTTTTACACCTACAGGTAATGGCCTCCGTATTCCCACACAGACACATGTGCGACTATTGTTACTACCAGAATAGCTATCTTTCTGTCTCCTGTAGGTCTCCTGCAGGACTTTTCACTACCATGTGACAGCCTAGGGGTGCAGTTGCTCCTGGCATACTCTCACCTGAGCACTTCTTCATATATTATGACTAGCAAAATACCCGCGCTTCGCAGCGGAGAAATAGTGTGTTAAAGAGGTTATGAAAAAAAAAAAAGGAAACATTTTAAAAATAACGTAACATGATTGTCAATGTAATTGTGTTGTCATTGTTATGAGTGTTGCTGTCTTTTATATATATAATATACACACACACACACACATAAACATATATATACATATACATATATATATACATATCTACATATATACATATCTACATATACATACGTATATACACATATACACATCCACATAAACATATATATATACATATACAAATTTACATATCTACATATATATATATATAGACATACATATATACATACATACATTCACATATATATATATATATATATATATATATATATACATATATATATATATATATTTATATATATATATATATATATATATATATATATATATATATATATATACTGTATATATACATATGTACTTATTGGCTCCTGTATTTAGGATATAGCAGGTTGGATAATGGACGGATGGACATCTGTATGCATAGCCGTATTTGCCCGTTTTCGTTTTTTTTCTTTGTTCAGTCAAATTTCAGTAAACCCGGAGCTTGTCAGTTCAAATCCTGGTACTGACACCACTGTGTGACCCTGAGGAAGTCACTTCACCTGCCTGTGCTGCAAAAAACAAAAGTAATGTAACAAATTGTACCTCAGATGTTGTAAGTTGGTGGAATAAAGGCATAAGTAAAATAGATAAATATGTATTATACACATAGGAACTATTCATTTATTTTCAGTTAAGTCATCTGCAGCAAACTTTTATAAATGAGGGTTTCTGATTTTTAGATAGTGCAAACTGTTTCTTCTTCATTGACGTTTTCTGTTGGAGAGCTTTTTTCATTTCATTGAAAATGAAAGCAGCAGCTGCCAAAATATGTAGCTTTCTTATTAATTTTTCAACATTGTGTAAAATAACTTTATAAAGTAACATAAAAGGTTTAAATACTGGTTATCCTTTTACACTAAAATATTACTAAAGAGATACAAAAAAAGTAAAATGGATATGTTCTTTTTCTTTAAGGAGATTAAATATTACTGAAGAAAGAAAAAAAAATATTAAACAGCCAAATGGGGCTATGCATACAAACTTAAAGGTTTAAATAAAACAGAAATATATATTTTATTTTTACTTGCTTAACTTGTGGAGGGTGTATCCTGTAGCAAAGCCCTAACTTTTTTCGTGAAAGCCCATTTCAGTCAATAAGTCTTAAAAACAGGTGTAAAGATATTGACAATAAGCTACGCAAACCCAGGAAGACATGGAATCGTTTAAATCAAGTATCATTACATCTTCCTTTCTTAAAGAGAAGTAAGGCAGTACTTATAAGCTTACATATTTATATATAGACATATATATATATATATATATATATATATATATATATATATATATATATATATCCGAAGCCGTGCAAGCACACTCTTGAGAATGCAACGTATAGTTGTACAGAAGAAAAGCAATCTTGCCTCAAATGAATGGCAACCTTTTGTAGGTCTATGAACTTAATTTAAACTTTAGGTTTACACGGTGCTTTCTTTCCGAAGTACCTGCACTCATGAATATGTCTGTATGTGTCAGTCGGTCAAATCCACGCGCTTCGCACCGGCGAAGTACCGCTTTTAAATTTTTATTAAGAAGAAAATAAAACGTTTTTAAATTGAGGGAAAATATACTAATAACAGTTTGTTAAGGATCTGTTTTTTTGTGAAGCTGCCTTTACTCGAGTGATCATTTCGACCTGACTTGGTGGCCAAGTATAAGCGTTACCTGGTAGGTAACCACCCATACAATCAGATTGTGAATCAGACTACGAATGCCGTGAATGTAATTACACACTCACTGCACTTGCTTACGGTAATCGAACCTCGGACGTCAGCGCTAGAGGGGCTTAGCAGCGGTGAAGTATTGCTTTTAAATTTTAATTAAGAACAAAAGAAAACCTCAGAGGTTCGATTCCCGTAAGGGAGTGAAGTGAGTGTCCGGTTACCTACCAGGTAACGCTTATGGTTGGACAGCAAGTGACGTAACATCAGCCACGGTGCCTTCAGTTGTGAGAAGCAGATCATAGAATGATTGAAAATAGTTTTGCATTTACCTTTTTAGTAAAAGGCGAGCTTTTAAGCCTGAGAAATCACCCCGTAAATGCACACGTTTAATTGCACATGTGTTAATATGTATGGTTACACAGTATTAAAAGACAGTGAAGAACGTGATTTACCTTTGTTCCCGCGTTTGATAAAAGGCGAGCTTTTAAGCCTGAGAAATCACCCCGTAAATGCACACGTTTAATTGCACGTGTTAATATGTATGCTTACACAGTATTAAAAGACACTCAAAAATTAACGTCATTTACCATCAGCCACGGTGCCTTCAGTTGTGAGAAGCAGATCATAGAATGATTGAAAATAGTTTTGCATTTACCTTTTTAGTAAAAGGCGAGCTTTTAAGCTTGAGAAATCACCCCGTAAATGCACACGTTTAATTGCACATGTGTTAATATGTATGGTTACACAGTATTAAAAGACAGTGAACAACGTCAGTTACCTTTGTTCCCGCGTTTGATAAAAGGCGAGCTTTTAAGCCTGAGAAATCACCCCGTAAATGCACACGTTTAATTGCACATGTGTTAATATGTATGCTTACACAGTATTAAAAGACAGTGAACAACGTCAGTTACCTTTGTTCCCGCGTTTGATAAAAGGCGAGCTTTTAAGCCTGAGAAATCACCCCGTAAATGCACACGTTTAATTGCACATGTGTTAATATGTATGGTTACACAGTATTAAAAGACAGTGAACAATGTCAGTTACCTTCGTTCCCGCGTTTGACTCGTGCTGTAAATCCCTTCCTTGTTGTTAGTTCACGTGATTACGTAGGAGGCGTGATGACGCAATACGTGACTCTGCCTCCTCCATTAGAGTATATGGACAAAAAATATGTTCCAGTTATGACCATTACACGTAGCATTTCGAAATGAAACCTGCCTAACTTTTGTAAGTAAGCTGTAAGGAATGAGCCTGCCAAATTTCAGCCTTCTACCTACACGGGAAGTTCGAGAATTAGTGATGAGTGAATCAGTCAGTCAGTCAGTCAGTCAGTCAGTCAGTCAGTCAGTGAGTCAGTGAGGGCTTTGCCTTTTATTAATATGTATAGATACATCTTTTAGCTAATAGTATAACTAGCCAGCACCAATTACACATTCATCCAACCATCCATCTTCCAATTCTTCTTATCCAGAGCAGGGTTGTAGGGAGGCTAGAGCCTAGCTACATATAAAAACTCTAAACTAGAATATAATGTGTGATAAAATAGCAGGCAGCAGACTGAAAAAGATATGGGGATGGCCACTCCATATGCTGAAAAATCAGCAGAGCAAAAAAACACGGCTTACAAAGTGGAGTTCACAATTGAACTGGCTAACAAACTGAGACTGCTCTATAAATATGAGTCAGGACAACTGGAACGGGAACTGATGTGGTAGGAAAAGGAATTTTGGGTAGCGGAAATTATGTCATCAGGGGTGACAAATGAAAGCTCAGGTAATGGGACAAAATTGATACAATGGATTCTTTCGAACAGAGAAGAATCTCTGGGTTAATCATCCAAGAAATTTAGTGGGATTTACTTAATCACATACATTAGAATGACCCAGAAATTATCTGGATCAATAACATTCACACATGGCATCCCCATCTAAAGGAGGAGAAATCCTGAATGGTGTACAACTGTCCACTATTACCACAAACACTTTTGCATTTTTTATTTTAAAGAAAAGGAGCTGGAGGGCAGCAACAATGAAGTGCTGTATGATTTCTGCTGAATGTTCCTGCCACTTTTTTCTTATAATGTTCTGAAATCACAAAGGTCTGTTTTAAACGTAAGTAATAATATGGATGGGAACCTGGAAAATTGTAGGGTTGAACATAATATAGCATGGAGCCAAAGAAGCGTAATAATGCATTTTTTTCTGTTCCTTAAAGAGGCACGAAGTCAACATTCCAGAATTAAGATAAACTGGTGTTTGAAGGCGAGGAGCCAATGGAAGCAAATTCTGTGTTTTTTTTTCTCTCATTTTTCACACATATGTCAACCTAACTATATAATACTTCAACAAAAGACTATAAACTATTCCAAAACATACGTGCTTGGTTAGTTCTTCCTTAACCTCCGTTTTACATATACAATATACTGTATGTAATGTAAAACACAAAAAAAAATCCATTGGGTGTTTGTAAGTGTAAGGAAATCAGCAAAAATTCCAGCAGCTGACCGAGACCTCTGCTGAAAATGAAGTAAAGATGGCGAATCATTGTCTCATACAGGAGCATTAAGAACTGAGTAAAAGTCAATAGAAAAATGTTAGTCTCCAGCAACATGGATCATCTGCAATCTAATGTCAAAGAGAAATAATATATTGTGACATGCCAGCCAGCCAAAAGCAGGGCAGCAACACTACAGAGCAGGCATTTTTTTCCATGTTATACCTACAGTTTACATCAGGGACAAATAAAAAAGATACTTGATCTTAAATGGTAGGAATGTATGAGGTTAAATAAAAAAGTAAAGGCAATCTGAAAATTACACAGTAACTGCAATAGATAGAATCTGAAGCAATACAACATGTTTGTGATGGCTTATGCATAGTTGGCACACACGTACCGCAGTGCTGTGCCGTTAGTCTTGTTAAAGCCAAGGTCAAAGGAACATGGACACTCCACTGTGTTGCACCATTGTTTCACAATGCACTGTGGTGAGATTTGTTAGGGTAGTGGGAGTGAAACCTGCTGAAAGTCACCAAAGGATGTTGGCTCAGTACAGACTCAATGAAAAATGTATCAATGGGTATAAAGATTTAAAGCAGGAAGAACAAGTGCAATCGACAAAGGTAGATCTAGTCGACCATCAACATTGTGCATACAAGTCCAGCTTGACATGCGTTAATCAGAGAAGACCAATGGATTACACTGTCCACTGTTGCTGTTCATTTGGATATCGCCTATGGCTCTTCACATGGGCTACTGTAAAGATGGGTACCTAAACAGCTTACTGATCTGCAGAAGCCAAAATCCTTTGGTTGAATTTCATCAGGTCACAATACCCCTTCCCTAAAAAATTCTACTGCAGTGCGTTTTGCAACAGTGGTACAATCGCACAGTCAAGAGTCCATGTTCATTTGACCATGGCATTTCCAGACTAAATGCAGAGCATTGCACTTTGTGTTTTCTAACTAACTAACTAAGTCAGTGCTTCTCAACCTTTAAGTATTTGCGACCCGAGTTTTCATAACAGTTTTAATCGTGCCCCCCCTAATGTTTTTTTGAAAGGAGCCCACTAATATCAATTTGTTCTTTTTTAATTAATGATATATCATAGATGCATATTTTATTATACCTACTTAACTTTTATCAACATTTATCTAACTCTATATTTATTTTTCTTGTATCAGAATGTAGTTTAAGTTAATTTGTTTTGGTTTCAATAGATGTATTATTTATATTTTTGATTCTTGTTTTCTTTTTTTCACATCTTCACGCCCCCCTTTTTGTTATTTCGCGCCCCCCCTAGGGGGGCCTGCCCCACAGATTGAGAACCACTGAACTAAGCCATCACCAGCATGTTGTATTGTGTCAACTTCTATCTGTTATAGTTACCATGTAGCTTCAAAATTGATTTTACTTTTTGATTTACCTCATAAAATAACTCATAACAAAGTCAAAGTAAATGATGGTAAGTATTTGGTAGAAGGGCATAGTTATAAAAGAGTGTAGGAGTAACAATGGAGAAGGGGGCAAGAACAGGACAATGGTTTGATGTTTTGATAGCTACTTTGGTGGCCTTAAAATTAGTATTGAGATAGGTAAGGATGCAAAACAACATAAAAGCACCCATATCCATCATTTAAGGTGCGGTTTATTGTACCTGAATCGAAAAATAGGCAGATTCAAAGAATATAGGAGATGTTGGTAAGACCAGGAATTTCAAGCAGAAAGGAGCAACAAGACCAACACGGAAAAGAAAAAATCAAAACAAGAATAGAAAGAGATCCTAAGAATGTTTTCTCTAAGTAAAATAAACATAGACTGCTTGTTCTGAGATGCACGTCTTCATCTTATTTATAGGTAGTGAGGTGACATCAGAAACTCGCAGATCATTTCACTGCAACTAAAACAATATGACAATACCCATCAAAAATGTAGTAGAAAATACAGGCACTGTAGAAAATTACTATAAATAAACATTTTTCAACAACATTAAAGTTTTCCATTTTTAATTTTGTTAAGAAAAAATAATAGTAGTGTGCAAAAAAAAAGTAATTCAGCACTGTTCAAGCTGTTTTATTCATTTTTTAAATTTTTAAATGAGAAGTTCACATTGTTATGATTTTTACTTTTTGAATGGTTATATTACTTATTTTTGTTCATTTTTGACCATTCTGAATTTGATGTTTTTAAATTTTTTTGTAACTGTTTATTTAATGTTATAAGTTTTCTGACAATGCACATCTGTGTTCACAGAAAATAACTTGATACATGGCTTTTTTTCTGCCTGGAGTGCTTATCTGATTCACTTCATTCATCCTCTGGCACTGAGTGACTGCTAGAACTTTCCTGTGTGTAGAGAATCATGAAAGTCTATATAAGTCACACAAAATGATGAGTCCAGGTAGTTAGACAAATACTCAAGGATGTTGACCTTGGCAAGGCATTAACAATAATAGCTGACAGACAAAGCAAAACAGAAAAAAAGCACAATAAGTAAATAAAGAATACGGTAAAATGTCAAACCAAAGCTGAATAAGAACTAACTTTATCTCAGTGCAGAATACTCTTTTGAATGTTGTCCTTGTTAGTATAATAATGCAGCGCTGCTGACTCACATCTTGGATGATTCATTGTCTATGTGAAGTCTGTGCCCTCCCTGTGGTTCCGTGGGCTGTTGCCCTGTTATTATGCTTTCCCAAATACTTGTGGCCATTAAAGGGTGCACTAGAGCCTTCCTAGAACCCAAATCAAACAACCAGGAAAATAAGAGATATAAATTGGTGCATTATTCACAAAATAATAACACAGGGAATGGGTTGGCACAAGAAGGTACAAAGGTATGAAATAAAGAAACAGGAACAAAGACCCAGCTAACACGCTTGGATTAGATAACACAGGTATTGGAAAACTGCCCATCTAGTTAGGTGTGCAAAAAATTCTTGTCCACAAAATAAACAAAATAAACCCTCCTTTATTCAATGTTGCTTACCATTCTTTCTTTTCTGTTGCCTTTCTTATCCCTGCTAGTCAGTGTCTTATTTCAATTTATCATATCACTCCAAGTGCAAAGAGCTTATGACTGAAAAATCCTTTTAGCCCAGTCCAGGAGCTGCTTACAGGTATATTCCAGAGATATCTCTACGGGGCCAAGACTAGCCTCTAGAACCCCTGGGTCTGTCTTTCTAGAAGTCCTTCTAGTTCAGGTACAGCACACATAGGAACTCTGGTTTCACCAAAACCATTTAAACAGAGATCTAAAATGGGAGATAATGCTTGACTAGTGTAGGCAGGCCAGTTCCATGGCCATGGTTGCAGATGTTATCAATTCTCTGCATCCTGAAGGTCACTTCTTATCCTGCATGACCTCAAAGTGTTTGTAGCACTGGTCTCATGTATTTCTGGTTTTGCCATGAATCTAAATTGGGTTTGGTGAGTTTGAAAATGGATGAATGGATGGATGTTGTCCTATTTAAAAATCTGCTGAGTGAAACAGTATGGCCACCATTGCTGAAAGTTCAAGTGCATAATGTCAAAAATATGCCTACATACTAAAGCCTTTTCATATTATGATAGTGTCAGACTGCTGTCATCAACCTTTATCTGTGTGTGTCACCTTAGAAAGACCAACCTTCATAAATATTTTAGATTGAAAAGGTAATAGAAATTATATCAGTTTTCATTTTCTTTAAAGGAGTTTGTTTTTCTGTGTTCCATGAGCTTGACTTAAAAGTAGGACAGCTTCACCCACAGGGGGAAAGTGTGTTTATTCACATGAGCAGGATGTAATAATCACGCAAAGTCTGACTTAGACGTTAAGGTGAAACCAAAAAATAATGTGTTTACCACTTTGGAGCCTCATACATAAGGAAAAAGAATGCATAGAAATAAATCAAGGCCTCAAACAATGGCATCGTTTCAAAAAGAAAAGAAAATTGTTTTGCCTTCCCTCAAAACATTTCTGTTGCATTTTTCATTTAGGAAGAAGAGCAGAAACAGCTTGTTGTCTCCAGTTTAGCCAAAGTACAATATAATCATCTCATTATTTCACACTGTTCCATTTTAAAGAGCCTGGTACATGTACAGCTTGAATAAAGACAACATAGTGATTGCTAAGCATGAATTCTCCCTTAAGAAAATATACATCAAAAATAAAGCTCAGAAAAGGAGAACAAACAGTATTGAAGAAACATCCATCCATCCATTCATTTTCCAACCCGCTGAATCCGAACACAGGGTCACGGGGGTCCGCTGGAGCCAATCCCAGCCAACACAGGGCACAAGGCAGGAACCAATCCTGGGCAGGGTGCCAACCCACCGCAAGTATTGAAGAAACAGAGAAATATTAAATTATATAAAAAAGAACCAGTAGCTCATTTGATTTGCATTTGGTGCACACAACACTTGTGCATTATATTTCTTACTTAAAATACTTTTGCTATTTCCACTGATGTATGATAAAATCTAAATCAATCTGTTATCTTCTGCTTATTGTGCATTAGCTAATTAAAACTTACTATACATTGAGCTGTATAACGGTTAGGTTCTGTTATTGTAAAAAAGTCATGACCACCAATAAACTTGTGGGCACTATCATTCCAATTATTGAAGTAAATGAAATATCATTTGTGAAGGAATAATCTGTTTCTATAGTCTGTAAACAGCCTTCTGAAAAATGATTATTAATACCTTAGACGGCCCAAGGTGTCTGTTCCCCAGAAAACTGCTCCCATCTTCTTGATTTTAGAGAGGAGCCCAAATTAAAGAGAATGCAATTCAGTTATGTCTCCACAGAAAATTAAGCTAACATTATCATTAATAAAGTACTTTCCATCTGTTACCCTCATTAACCTTTTCAAAATTTAATTTCAGAATAAAATCTAAAACTTCTAAAATCCTATTTAAATAGAACATAGCAGCAGCCCCTAGTGAAATCATCTTCCCACACTGGGGATTGAAAGAACATTAATAAATTATTATTACTGTTTTACAATGTTGAACAAAGCCTCTGTGCGGTGCTGAATAACTATCAAAATAAAAATATTCACAGTCATGTATATTGAAAAAAGGAGATCAAAAACAGAATATACATATGAAAAAGTTTGGGAAGTTTAATTCTTTGGATTTTTGTTTATCATTGGCTGAGCTTTCAAAGTAGCAACTTCCTTTTAATATATGACATGCCTTATGGAAACAAAACAGTAGTATTTCAGCAGTGACATTAAGTTTATTGGATTAACAGAAAATATGCAATATGCATCATAACAAAATTAGACAGGTGCATAAATTTGGACACCCCAACAGAGATATTTTACGTCAATACTTAGTTGAGCCTCCTTTTGCAAATATAACAGCCTCTAGATGCCTCCTATAGCCTTTGATGAGTGTCTGGATTCTGGATGGAGGTATTTTTGACCATTCTTCCATACAAAATCTCTCCAGTTCAGTTAAATTTGATGGCTGCCAAGCATGGACAGCCTGCTTCAAATCAACCCATAGATTTTCGATGATATTCAAGTCAGGGGACTGTGACGGACATTCCAGAACATTGTACTTCTCCCTCTGCATGAATGTCGAACTGTGTTTTGGGTCATTGTCTTGTTGGAATATCCAACCCCTGCGTAACTTTGTGACTGATGCTTGAACATTATCCTGAAGAATTTGTTGAAATTGGGTTAAATTCATCTGACCCTCGACTTTAACAAGGGCCCCAGTCCCTAAACTAGCCCCACAGCATGATGGAACCTCTACCAAATTTGACAGTTTGTGGTGTGAGTGCAGGAAGGGCTTCTTTCTCATCACCCTGCCATACAGATGTTCTTTGTGCAAATTGCGCTGAATTGTAGAACGATGTACAGATACATCATCTGCAGCAAGATGTTTTTGCAGGTCTTTGGAGGTGATCTGTGGGTTATCTGTAACCATTCTCACAATCCTGCGCATATGCCGCTCCCTGTATTTTTCTTGGCCTGCCAGACCTGTCTTTAACAGCAACTGTGCCTGTGGCCTTCCATTTCCTGATTACATTCCTTACAGTTGAAATTGACAGTTTAAACCTCTGAGATAGCTTTTTGTAGCCTTCCTCTAAATCATGATACTGAACAATCTTTGTTTTCAGATCTTTTGAGAGTTGCTTTGAGGATCCCATGCTGTCACTCTTCAGAGGAGAGTAAAAGGGAAGCACAACTTGCAATTGACCACTTTAAATACCTTTTCTCATGATTGGACACACCTGTCTATGAAGTTCTAGGCTTAACGAACTAATCCAACCAATTTGGTGCTGCAAGTAATCAGTATTGAGCAGTTACATACATTCAAATCAGCAAAAGTACAAGGGGAGCCACATTTTTGCACAGCTAGTTTTTCACATTTGATTAAATTTCATACAACTAAATACTGCTTCACTAAAAATCTTTGTTTGGAAAACACCCCAGTACTCAGATGTTCCTAGGAAATGAAAGACATACCTCTGTTATCTTTTTTGTTGAAAATAGAGTAAATTATTATGCAGGCTGAGAGGGGTTCCCAAACTTTTTCATATAACTGTACAGGGTTGTGTTCCCAAAGGAATCCCTGTTTAATGACGGTTACTGAAAGAAAAGAAAAAATAGATGCAAGCACAACTCTGCCACAATCATCTCGGTCCTTTGTTGTGTCATTTTGAAAAACTCTAGAGGTTGGTAGCTCTGGTTTTCCTCTAAAATATGTCAGTGTCTAAATGCTGACTTTTGGTGGAAGTTGCAATTATTTATCTCCCATACTGAAAGGGATGGGGTTTCGACCAGTGGGGAAAAAACATCAGTTGTCCTCAGGGGAAGAAAAGTTAATGCCACTTTGAACTCCTTCCTCATATTTGCCCAGCACAAGCCTGTAAAATGCTCCCTATGCCCATGTGTCTGACAATGTATATCGTTAGCTAAAGTGGGAAATAATGATATAGTTTATATCCTTCATTGTGAAAATGTTCAAAATGGTCCTCCACACTGAAAATATTTCAGTCATCTGAACAAATAAAGATATCTTAAGAATGTTGCATGACATAACTAATAATTCTTTCTTTGCATTTATATAGCGCTTTTCTCACTACTCAAACTAAAACCAAAGACTCACCCAAAAAAACTGTGAGAATCTTTATGTAGTTTATGAATACTTTTAAACTTCCCCTCATATAAGTCTAACCTTAATCAAATCCTAATTTCAGTTTATTAAAAGAAGATCTAATGATTGCTCTGAATAAAATTTAGCACTTTCGGAGCAATCCAAACCCAAAATTACACCAAGTGACCCAAAGTATATTAAAAGAATGCAGTTATTAAACAAAGCAAACTTAAAAGGGAAATGAAAATACAAAACAGGCAACAACAAGTACAAACCTTCCTATCTCTTTGGCCCTGAGTTAGCAGCTGTTAAAACCTTGTATGCCGTGTGGGATGGCTTGTCCACATACTCACCAAAGTACCACAGTGAATCACTCCCTGTTTCACTTTCTGGTTCTTTCTCTTTTTCTCTCCCTTTAAATATGTACAAATTTAACAGGTTTCACAAGTAAGAAGAGATCATTCAATCTATCAAGGCCTTTTAGTTAGATAATAGTTGTCCTGAGTTGTCCTAGTGTTTTAACCAGATAAGCTTGAAAGGTTGTCATGGTTCTGCTTTAACTGAGCTGATTATTTGTTCCAGCTATCCACAATGCTTTCTGGCTTCCATCTTAAATGCATTTTCCTTTAACTCAGGCTTTGTGATTCACCATGTAAAGAAAAAGAATAATGCTGGTTCAGTTTAAACGATGGCTTTGAAAATTTGGAAGATCTGTCATCCTTCTCTTTGAGCCTCTTGGAGTAGGAAATACCCATTTAGTCACAGGATACACATAGTTATTCTCCTCTGCACAAATATTAGTGCTGCAATGATTTTTTTGAAGGGTGGTAACCAGAACTGCAGAGATTTCTAGAAGTGGGTGTTGTTGGTGTACATTCAAAAAACACATTATTGCCAGCATAAAAGGCAATCTGCAGTAATGTCTGGTTTTCCTAATGTAATCGGAGCACTATATTGGACTCAAATTGCAATAAAGTCACCCAGTGAGAATGAAGCTGCTTTTGTTAACAGTATGCAGTGACATTCCATTAATGCACAAGCCATCTGTGATGATAATATGAGACTGACACGTCATGGCTCTATGGCCTGAGTCAGCCCATGATTCATTTATATTGAGGCAAAGCAGCTTTGGCAGACATAATGGCTCTGTACATGGCGTCTAGCTTACTGGTGAAGTAACAGGCAGAACCCTTAGCTTTTCATATGGCATGTACTATTTATCGCAATTGTAATCATGTAATTACATGTGCCAAGCAGATACCCGGTCAGATGCTGGCACCTTATACCTATCCCCTACCCCTGAAATGCAGAGGAGAGTCACCGTAATGGCAAATATTATCTTGCACACTCAGCTGTGGAGCTCAGCGAGATACTCTTGAATGCAGATGGCAGTGTCTTAATGCATTAGAAAGGAAACTGCTCTACCAGCCAATGGAATTCCACAGCATCCTGATTACATATGTATGAGGGTGATTAGCATGTATATATAGCATACTGTATATAGTTGTTTCAGGGTGTAACTAGGCAGGGTACGAGATGTGTTCATATAGTATGCGCACATTTACAAATTGATTGTGATTTATAAAGGATAATTTGCAGAGAAATGTGTGAATGCCAGGTTGAATGCAAAACAGTTGTTATGAGAATGGTATATATATTTTCAGAAAAATTTGGATTTCATGATATTTTTTGCTAATCACACTTCTTTGAAAAGTCACATCTTTGTCACATATGAGTGAAAAATGAGAATTGAGCTGTATTGTGAATGTAGCCATTTTTTTTTCAAATATCAAATGCAAGGTTTTATGCAGTGGTTTATAACAACACCGCAATTGCTCTAGTTTAACAGAATTAGTAGACCAAATCAGGACACCTCAAATTGAATAACTATAAATCCTTAATATATGTGCAGTAAAAATATATAGAGAAAACCTTAAACACAGCAAGCACAGACCTGAAATAATGGAAACTTAAGAAATCCTAGACAACTTCCTGCATTTAACACTTTTTTTCTGTTGGTCTCTAGAAAAATGCTCCATGAGTGTTTCCCTGTATTTCAAACTTTTTTGCCTCTCCTCTGAAGTCAAAAACTGCCTGGCCAATTTGTTGAAGTTTGATGGAAAACTATATTAACATATACAGTAATAATTTTGTGAGTCCCCAGTGTTATTGTTTACTTACTTCTAATTAAACACTGCATATAACATCATTTCTACCTGGGTCTGGGCAAGGTGGACAAGCAGAAGAAGCTTTTTTTCACATTTGCCTGTTTCACCTGATGTACAGTATAATGATCTGCTTCATTTATGACATTGGTAGCAGTTCGCCAACTGCTTCTTCCACTTCAACTATAGTTCTGCTTCAACTATAGTTGTTATCTTTGGTAGTTTGGCAATGGCCTATTGTACCATTTGCTTGATTTGGGCACTGCTTAGTTATTTGCTTCTTCTTATCATGATGGATCTCTTCATTGTCTACTGCTATTTAATGCAGATTTTCTTATTTTTGACCTTCCATTGTATGTAATGTCATGCAAAACGACACACCACTTTTTCACTGCTTTGTTTAGTGTAAAAATGCACATAATATTTTTTCAAGAATTAAATATATTTTTGTGGCTGACTTTGTGAAGATCTGGTGAGAGGACCCTTTGGTTTTAAAGCTCCCTTGCCTCATGGGTGCTGTGGGGTTTCAGCTACATCACTGCCTGCAACCACTTTTGTGCTTTATTGTGGCAGGATTTCAACAACAACTAATTCAGGATTTATTTCATTAATATAAATTACAAAAAAGTAATATTCCAAACACAGATCCTTGAAGGAATCCACTGATAACCTCACCCTGTGCAGAGCATTCACCACTTATATGTACTGGTACTTGTTTGTTATAGCCAATTAATTAGCTTGAATTCCAGCTGTGTAATTTACCTCTGAAGCTGCTGCTTGCAAATTTCAGAATTAATCTTCAGTCCATAATTGCATTAAAAAAAA
Organism: Erpetoichthys calabaricus; assembly: GCF_900747795.2. Taxonomy (NCBI): domain Eukaryota; kingdom Metazoa; phylum Chordata; class Cladistia; order Polypteriformes; family Polypteridae; genus Erpetoichthys; species Erpetoichthys calabaricus. The sequence continues at coordinate 131,720,518 of NC_041398.2, read as the reverse complement.
ATTAAAGCCTAATTAAATAATGCATACTTTGTTTATGTCTACTGATCCAGTTCCCAGTTCATATACAGTAATTCTAACAGATAACTTTGGCAGGATTTTAATATCATTAGAACATGCTGGATGATATTTAGTACATTATTTCATTTAATACTCCTGTAATGTATTTCTCATTATAGTTTTTTATAATTTGGCACAGGATATACAAGGGCTTATGCCTTTTAACTACTGGATTCAATTTTCTATCACTGTGAACTGGAATCCCTTTGACAACTTCCCAATCATCAGGCATGTCCCCAATTTAAAGTAATAGTCAACAGTAATTGTCAAAATTAAAAGGTGTCAGAGGGGAACATTTTTTGTAAAATGGGTGGTATTCTTTTTCTCTTATGCAAAAAAACCCCATGTAAATAATAAATGTAAAAGCCAATAGATGAAGGGGCAATAGACACTGTTACAGGTTATTGTTGATGGCTGTCTACAGGATGCAGATATTCTTGTAAAAGAGTTACCTGATTTGAAGGTTGGACTGCTTTGATTGGTATCTCATCAACATATAATATTGTGATACAGAATTGTCGGCTTTCTTTGGAAATTAATGTTCTGGGGACATTAGTTTCTAATCAGCATACAGTGGTATATGTACTTCTTGATAGCTGGAAGCAATAGATAGATAGATAGATAGATAGATAGATAGATAGATAGATAGATAGATAGATAGATAGATAGATAGATAGATAGATAGATAGATAGATAGATAGATAGATAGATAGATAGATACTTTATTAATCCCAAGGGGAAATTCACATACTCCAGCAGTAGCATACTGATGCAAAAAAACAATATTAAATTAAAGAGTAATAAAAATGTAGGTAAAAACAGACAATAACTTTGAATAATGTTAATGTTTACCCCGCGGGTGGAATTGAAGAGTCACATAGTTTGGGGGAGGAACGATCTCCTCAGTCTGTCAGTGGAGCAGGACAGTGACAACAGCTGAACAGCTGAAGCTGCTCCTCTGTCTGGAGATGACACTGTTTAGTGGATGCAGTGGATTCTCCATAATTGATAGGAGCCTGCTGAGCGCCCGTTGCTCTGCCACGGATGTCAAACTGTCCAGCTCTATGCCTACAATAGAGCCTGCCTTCCTCACCAGTTTGTCCAGGCGTGAGGCGTCCTTCTTCTTTATGCTGCCTCCCCAGCACGCCACTGCGTAGAAGAGAGCACTCGCCACAACCGTCTGATAGAACATCTGCAGCATCTTATTGCAGATGTTGAAGGATGCCAGTCTTCTAAGGAAGACTGTACAATAAACATTATTATTGTTTAACCAATGAAAATGTGCTTACACTATTGTTAGGCAGGGGAAATTGATATGTGCCATTGTTTAATCGATCTTCCTGTTGATCTAGATAGAGACTGAGGCAGTTATTTATTTCTGAGCAGTGGGTGATGTGAAAAGAGAGAGCGCAAGCAAAAGGAATGGAGCGAGGGCAGAGGATGGTATGAGAGTGCAAATGGTGTAGAGAGAGGTGGTCCACTGAGAACCTGTTAATATTCCTTCACAAAGAGCTTAGGGGCTCACAGGCAGACAAGGATACCTGGCTCATAAGACACAGGTAACACAGATGGTGGCATCTACCACCAGGTAGGAAGAGACTTTTTCACCAGAGAGACACCAGTTGTGGGTTCAGTAAAAGAGGGAAAACCAATGATAGAACGAAGGGAAGCCGGTGGACAAGGAGCTAGATGCGCCTAGGTCAGCGTAGCAACATGAGGAATCCAGAAGTGAAAAGGAACACTCACTCCACGAGGGAGAGACGCCAACAGAGATTTAAACAAGTTAGCAAGTCTTCTGCTGGGAAATAAGCATTTAGTGAGCATAGTGTTTCAGTGGGACAATTGGAAAAATAAGTGTTGTGGTAACAACACTTGGTGCTACTTGGACTTCACACCACCAAAGACTGCATCCTCCACTATTAGGTTTTAGTAGATTTTTAGAGTGTGGACTGTGTGCTCTTTTTTTAAAAGGTTTTCACTCCTGATATGTTTAGATTCTTATTTACTTTTACCTTTTTAGTGGATTTTATATTGCCTGGCGTAATACAAGTTACTGTTGTTTTTCTTGAAAATACTGCAGTGTCTTTCACTGTGTATTTATTCACCACCCAGTTTAAAGAAATTGTGCAATAATATCTTTAAATTTCAAGAGTTCCTAGACTCTTGATAAAAATGGATTGTGTAGTTGGATATTTTAACTGCGTTTAGGTTAGATTACCTATAAGTGTGACCTAGACACCTGTCACAGTTTCTTTAATTCATTCAGTAAAACTGGTGAAAACCTATTAATTTTCAACTCACTGAAGATTTGTTTTTATTTCTGCCAGGGACATTTGATTTTTTTCTTCTTTTTAAAAACTCATTTAAAGTATTTATTGATTTTTAATAAACACATCTCTAAGACTCTTCAAGCCTTAGAGTTTAGTATTTGTCCTTCCTCTTATTCTCACTTAACACATGGGGGTTGAACTATAAGGAAATTGTTAACTTCTCTATAATTGTAGCAGAGACATGAGGCTGGAGGTCCTCTAGCAGCCCCTAGTTTCCCAGCAACTCTGACCATTTTAAAGCTTTTAAAAGGTGCCAGGATAATGCACCCTTCGGGCAGCCTGCTCTTTCAATGGGGTCACATAGTTCAATACACATTACGATCTGGGACTGTCTGCCTTCTTGTGACCAGAAGATGTGACCTGATTGTTTCCTCTGCAGCCTGCTACAACTGTAGATTCACTCTGCTGTCCCAACCTACTCCCTGCTCTCGGATTTCCACACTGGCATAACATGGGGCATTCCTCTACATCTGTCAATTGGGAAAACTCTCAAATAAGATATGGCCTGATAATCTCTATATATGTATAATGCAAAGCTGACTGAGTGACACACTCATTAATAAAAACAATATTTTCTGTTTTGTTAAAATTCTGAAATTTGGCAGGATTGTAGATCTAGGCTAGTAGATATCCACTAAGAAAGGACATTTTGATAGTTATCAATATTAAGGGTAAAAGCCCCCCTACAATAGAAAAACTAAATACCCCAAAATCTTAAAAATGCTTTAACTGGTTTAATTGAAATTTGGTGACGTTATAGAAAAAAAAAATTAGTTGACCTATGTTTTTTTATATGTTGATATTTAATGATAATAATACTGTAGCAAGTGAGCAACGGTTAATCATGGGCTCTTTATTTTGTTGGGTGCTGAGTAGTAATAACACAAAGAAATGGGGATACCTGTTTATGCAAATGAAGACCGAAGTAGAAGGACAGATATTACACAAAGCTCAAAGAAGACATGCTTAGTAGGTTGCATTCTTGTACCACTTAATCTGTCAGCGTCTTCTTCATCGACAGGATGAAATGACTATGACATGCATACACGTTCAATGGAGGTTAAAGGGTAAGGTTGCTCCGTTTGAATTGTTGATGTTGCTTAAATACAATAAATATACCTACAACAACAGAGTTGGTGACGGGGGCTCTTGGTGGTAAAATACATGCAGTATTGTGGAGAACTGAGAACCCTTTGAGATCAAACTGTGATGTGCCACAATGCTCTGGTGTGCAAAGCAGAAACAGTGAAGTGGCAGTACAGAGTATAGGCCAGTTTCAAGACCTGGGTACAACACAACCAAAGAGAAACAGCATGCCTTGGCTAGCTTAAACAGTTGGGCATTTAAATAAAAGGATCCCCATAGACCAAACACACAGGAGGCAGACATTGTACATGTTTCACTATATTATTTTTTTTCACCTGTTCTTCTCTTTACAATACTTAAAACATTCAATTAATTTCATATGCCACATAAATGTGTAGCATGTAAACATCAATGCTGTATGTAATAAGTTAAAGTAGATCATGATTCTCTGTGTATTGCTTTTGATCTAAATCTTCCAAAACGTTTTAACAGTGCAAGATTACTGATCAATGAGTTTCATTCACATCTGATTAAAGCTACCATTTTTACATGATGTGCTACATGGTGAAATTATACCCCAAAATCCCTTTATTCCTGCTGATTACTTGTTTCAATTCAAAAGAATACAGTTTCCTGTGAAATTGTGTTTTCCAATAACCATCAACCAAAGTCATGGTCAGTCACTAGGAAAAGCATGAATTCTATGGCACAGATGTTTTAGTTGTGGCCAAGTGTATCTAGCATATTCCACAGTAAGGAGCTCCAATGAACCAATAATATTAGCCTTTGGTAACAAATAAATAAATAAATAAATAAAAGTACTCAGTTATTTACATATTACTTCAAATACATCTGATTAAATTGCATCACTTTAACTAAGGCCCATGGTCTTTGGAAAGATGGATAGCACAATTAGTTCAAAATATATGGAAACTGTTTGATGAGAAAAACATAATTTTAGAGCACCATTATTGACACTGAATGATTATCTGGAGTCTGAGCTGAATAAACTAATATTATCAAGTAAATATATCTCTGTGTTTCCCGCAGACTGAAAATTTAGGCCAAACGTTTCCGCCGCTGCCACTGTTTCTTCAAACACAAATGCATGAATGGATGTCTGGTTTGCTAGGCAGATTAGGTGAGAAAGCTTACACACAGTAGTGGGGGCTACATGATTTTTGTTATTCGTATCAGTATTGTTCATTTGTTTCTGTCAGTTTGTTGTCCTTTTGCAGAACTGTGAATTGTTTGTTCTTGTAAGAGCAGCAACCCATTGAAACAGAATGGAGTAGATATATGATTGGCAGCTGCTAACCATTTGAGGTGGGACTTCCTGTTTCTTTATTTGAAGAATTTAGGCCATCTTCTTAATTTCCCATACTTTCCATCAGTCACTGTTCCAGTCTGGACTTTGTGTGTGTTAGATGTATGATATTTTTTGTATGTATTGTATATGTTACGGCCAAAACCCGAAATTGGCCAAAGCGGGAAATGTCCGGCCAAATCGGGAAATGGCCAATGTCGCTGTAAATTGACCGGCCAATGTCCGATCTTTTCCTCGATTTCGGGATTTGGCCAGCCAGTTTGCGAAATGGCATGGGCGATCAGCCAAAGTCGGAAGAAAAAAGGGCATGAGCAGCAATTTGTTGCGCACTTAGTAGTGCAATTGCGTTGAGTGTAGCCTTGGTGGCTCCTGTTCAGCAAAGCGGACGCCACTTGGTTGTTTCACAATAATTAAGATCAGGTATATAAGTAGATTTCACATTTCTGTTATCATTTTAGCAATAAAATAGTGACTTAACATCAGGGACCTATTTTATTGACCTTAAGGTTAGTGTTTGGGCGAGGGGAAGGCCGTCTCAAGTGGCGTCCGCTTTGCTGAACAAGACCCGCCTTGAGCAGTTTCTCGTGTAGAATGGAAATCTCACTTCTGAATCTGCATCTGAAAATTTTTAAACATCTTCACACCTTGAGCAGACAGTCTTACATCAGCACATCGGATTTTGACCAGGGAGTTCTCACCACTTCGCGAAATGGCCGGCCAAAGTAGCATATACGCTGGTCATTTCTAGTACTTCGGACTTTGGCCACATCTCGCGGCCCAAAATGCGAAATGGCCGGTCAATTCGGGAACTGGCTGAACTTCGGGTTTTGGCCGTAAACATATATATTGTTTATTTGGTTAAGGAAACATTGAAGGCAATTTTTTCATTATACCAATATGTAGTTGTTTTTACTTATTAGGCTACTGCATATTTTGAGGCCGTTTCTAATGTATATGTTTTATATATACAGTATATTCCCTTTTCTTTACTGACTGGGTCTGTACTTCTGCTTGGCAATTTTTTTACATTTGCAACACTCCTTCTCTGCAGCTTTCACATTCCTTTCACATCACTTACATGCAACTTTATTTAACACTGCCTACTCCTCACACACTTTCCATAAGTCCAAACAGCTAGCTTACAGAGCACACCAGCAAGCTTCTTCCCTCTGCTATAATTTATAGCTCTCCTGAGTGATTAAGAGATTCCTTGCAAACCTTTATCAATTTTTGAGCAGCTTCATTTACTAACATTAGATTGAAGAGAGGAAAGGTTTGTAGTTGCATGCGTCTGCAAACGATTGAAGAGTATGCTGTCAGGCTTTCAGATTTATTAACCATGGAGAAACACTGCAAACTGGAAAAATGCCTTCTTTTCGAAGGTCAACAGATGGAAAGGACTGCACTAAAATTCATGCTTTGCCTGATTCGTGCAGACCAATAAAAAAGTTTTACTGACTGAAAAAATCTCTGGTACATGAGTTATTTTCTCTAAGTGCATTTTGATAGACCTCCAACTGCTTGGTACAAGCAGACTTTTTGCTCTCTCCCATCATTGCCAAGCCACCGCTGCAGAGCAAGAAGGCACAATGTACATCTCACATGTAATCTTCTCCCAAGCCAGACAAGGCTTGCTTTCTTCCTAATCACACTGTCTAACTAGATAGATAGGGGAACGCGCCTTGTGTGGTGCATGGTGGAGAAGGGACTTTATCTTTTTCCCTGTTTTCTCATATTGGTAACATTCTACTAGGTGTTTCTTGTTTGATATCTGATCTTTCATATCCAACCAAGCCAGTTCCAGGCAACTCACTTAATGCTACAGCCTTTCTTTGGAGCAAGCTCATTCATAAAAAAAAGCACTACTCATCATTATTCTTTGTATTAATATATTTTAACTCTACAGATGACTATGACCAGGGGTGGCACAGTGGCGCAGTGGTAGCGCTGCTGCCTCGTAGTTAGGAGACCTGTGTTTGCTTCTCAGGTCCCTCCCTGCGTGGAGTTTGCAATGTTCTCCCCGTGGTCTGTGTGGGTTTCCTCCGGGTGCTCCGGTTTCCTCCCACAGTCCAAAGACATGCAGGTTAGGTGCATTGGCGATCCTAAATTGTCCCTAGTGTGTGTGTGGGTGTGTGCCCCATGGAGGGCTGGCACCCTGCCTGGGATTTGTCCCTGCCTTCCCACCCTGTGTTGGGGCCCCCTGTGGGGAAAGACCCCCGTTGACGTATAGCGGGTTGGACAATGACTGACTGACTGACTGACATATGACCAGTTGATCAAACTAGGATGTTTGCTTGACAGTTTAAATGTACCATTTAGTAATAAACAAAAAAAGTTTTGTTTGAATATTACTTTAAAATATTAATTTGAATTAAATGATGTATTTGAAAAAAAAAAAGTGCTCAGTTCAAACTTGTTTTGAGTGGAGTACGGGGTTGACTTTCTCCAGGACTCGGGCCTTGGAATGTACCAGCCAGCCAAGATATTTTGAGGCAGTTGCTACAATGAGAGCTCTGATTCACAGCTTGCTGCACTTTTTTTGTTTAATTGTTTCATCTTAACATTCCTCTTACAATGGCCATTAAGCCATCGGGGTGTATTTTTTTGTAAATGAAGTGTAACAAATATATATATATATATATATATATATATATATATATATACACTGTGACTTATTACCACAGTATTTTATTAAACTGGCAGTTTAGTTTACATTGTCACAGCTTTTCTATTTGCCACAAACATTTTGATTTCAATAATTTATTTTCATTAAAATAAAAAGTAAAACATGGGTTTGCAAACCTTCTCACCTACAAACAATGAGTATCTTTTGAATATGGAGCTGCATGTAGCATATTAGCTACAATTTTAAATGGCTCTGTGCCATATTAAAATTAAGTCATGCAATATGCCTCAGCAATTTCAATTATATGAGAATTTTTGAAGTTACAAGTTAGCATTTCAATTGAAATAGAAAAGTGTGTCAGTGTGCACTTATTCAATTTATATATTCTGTTTGTTAATTTGTTTGTCTGTAAGGGTCATTATTATTATTTATTTATTTATTTATGTGCTAATGTATTTATGAATGAAAGTGTTGGTTATTATTAATGTTTATTAAAAATAATTGGGAAGGTTCAATTTAGCATTATGCAAAACAGAAACAATTAGTATTTAAGTAAATTAAACCCACATAAAAATGTAATCATCCATCCATCCATCCATTGTCCAACCCGCTGAATCCGAACACAGGGTCACGGGGGTCTGCTGGAGCCAATCCCAGCCAACACAGGGCACAAGGCCAGGAACCAATCCCGGGCGGGGTGCCAACCCAACGCAGGACACACACAAACACACCCACACACCAAACACACACTAGGGCCAATTTAGAATCGCAAATCCACCTAACCAGCATGTCTTTGGACTGTGGGAGGAAACCGGAGCGCCCGGAGGAAACCCACGCAGACACGGGGAGAACATGCAAACTCCACGCAGGGAGGACCCTGGAAGCGAACCTAGGTCCCCAACTGCGAGGCAGCAGCGCTACCCACTGCGCCACCGTGCCGCCAAATGTAATCATAAACCACTAAAATATAATGAAAATGTTACCCGACCAGTGAAAGTTATGAAGGGGAACCCCTGTTACACACAACAAGCACAATTTAGAATCGCCATGCACCTAACCTGCATGTCTTTGGACTGTGGGAGGAAATCGGAGAGCACCCAGACATGGGGAGAACATGCAAACTCCACACAGGGAAGACGCAGGAAGTGAACCCAGGTCCTCCTAACTGCAAGGCAGAAGCACTACCCACTGCGCCACCATGCCGCACACTTAAAGTGTCAGCTTTACCTAAAGCTTCCCTGAGCCGTGAGGAAGGATTATCTGCTGAAAATGCTATATTTTCCTCCTTTTTGAAGATAACAGACAATAACTAATTTGATTGTAATTGAGAGATATTAGGAAATGTTTTAAAATAAATTTTCAAGTGATAAAGATCACATCTGATGACAGTTACCATACTAAAGTAGGAATATTATATATGTTGATGTGAGCAAACCATTATGTGCACTTCAAAACTTTAAAGTTATTTTTTTATTATTGTTTTTAATTAACCTTTCAGTGAACGTCTATTAAAGTTTTTAAGGTTTGCATATCTGATTGATACATTAATCACCATATTTTTTGTGTTTTTTAGCCTGATATTTGTGCAAGTGTTTTCAGTGCTGGATGGCTGAATACTGTTTTTGAATCTGTAGTTCCAACATTTCCTGTGTCATTTGTTTTCCTGGTTTACAGACTCACTACTTTGCTTTTGTCTGCTCTTTTTGCTACTGTTCTCCTGATTGCTTGTTCACTGACCTTGTCTTTGCTTATTCCCAGTTGACAACTTCTCAGCTCCTGCCCTCTAAGAACTGATAACTGGTGGCTTTAGTCTCCTTTTAGCTGTAGTAACTTTATTGTAATTTGCCAGTATGGAAGAAACGTGAAAAGAAATGAATCACTCAAAATCTGTGATAGTATCATTGAATAACAGTCATTTTACTTTTACATTACATTTCCATATCTCACAGATGATCTTCCTGCCAAGAGGAATTAAAAAATCTATATTAAAACAGATATGTGCCAGTGGAGTTTGTTTGGGTGGTTTACAGAACTTTGAATGATATAGTATGGTAGTTCTTATTATATGTGGATTATGAACAGCATTCTGTTGTGATGTTATTTTACTATATTGTTTATGAGTGGTTTCAAGAATGGGTCAAGTTGTGAAACATGAGGGATTTTAGGACTCCTTAATTAACCCTTTGAACACCCTGAAAGCCTGAAAATCAAATATTAAAGATAGTCCCTGAAGATATATTTTGAAACATATTGTTGTCTTATTATTCACACAGAATCTATTACTGAGATTTCATAAAAATTACAGTCTGAACTGGCAGGCAGCCTCTTCTTAGGCTGGGCAGGAAGTTGGATGTCTTCAAGCACTTCACAGCTTTGCCGGACTAGATGTAGGGAAGGGAAGCACACACACTTGTGGGAAAGAGGACCGACGCTTTGAGAGAAACCCCAATTAATAGGATCCTCCTACATTCATTAGTAATTCCCTTGTTCTCAGTGATGCTGCACAGTGTGATGGTGAATAGCAGTAAATGGCAGTGATTTGAGGCTACAAATGTAGCATTCACATTGCAAGGGAACGTTACTTTACCCTTGACGTGTCTTGCATCTTCCTCACGTTCTCTTAACTTGCTAGAGATGCAGTGCCTAGTTTGTAGAAGGGTGGTATATTGGTTCACAGTATGCAACTGTTGTGTTTATGAGTCACAGACATAGTGAAAGGTTCTCTGAGGCCCATAAAGCAGGCCAGGTTTCCCAACTACTACATGCGATGGTTTGGGCTAAGATGACATAAAATGGGGAACTGGCATTAAAAGTTTGAAATTTCAAGATAGTTCTAGAAAATACCAAAATGTTGTTTTTTAAAAGAATTCATGGAGTCAGCTGATCTAATTAATTTCAGTAGGTCATTCCAGAGTCTGGGTGCTATACAGCTGAAGGCCCTGTCACCCATGGAGTGTAGATTAGTGTGGGTACAACAAGATTACCAGAATCAGAGGACCTTAGTGAGCGGACAGGCACATAGTGATGGAGAAGGTCACTGATGTAGTTTGACGCAAGGTCGTTTAAGGCTTGTAGGTTATTAGTGATTAGTGGAATTTTTATATTCAATTCTGTAAGACAAAGGGAGCCAGTGAAGGTGAAGCAGGATGGGTATTATGTGCTCGCTGCTGCTGGTCTGTGTAAGGACTCTTGCAGCCAAGTTTTGAATAAGCTGGAGCTATGATATAAGATTAGAAGCGGCACCTGCCAGTAGGGAATTACAATAATCGATAAAAGCATGGACAAGTTTCTCAGCATTAAAAAAGGAGAGGAAGAAGCGAACACGGGATATATTATGGAGGTGAAAGTAAGAAAGTTTCTTAATGTGATTTATGTGGACGGAATAAGAAAGGGAGAAAGTCAAAAATGACACCAAGATTCTTTACAGTAGAGGCAGGTCTGATGAGATCACCGCCAAGATTGACTGAGAAGGAGCTCATTTTATTAAGTTGCACTTTAGTATCAATTTGCAGGAGTTCAGTTTTGTTGCAGTTTAATTTATAGAGTTCTGCTCCATCCAAGTTTTAATTTCACTGAGGCAAGTTGTGAGCTGAGAAAGCTCTGATGAAGTTCCACTTTTAACATTGAAATAGAGTTGAGTATCGTCTGCATAAAAATGATAACCCAGTCCAAAGCTACGAATAATATGGCCAAGGGGAAGCATGTAAATACAGAAAAGCAGAGGCTTATTCCAGTACTGCAGAGGGGCTTCATGGTTTTAGTCTAAACTGAGGTTAAGCAGAGACATGATAGCAGTGTTTAAAATTATGAAGGAAATTAGTATGTTAGATGGCAGCTGTTATTTAAAATAAGTTATTCAATCAAAACACATAGATGGAAGACTCATCACAGGTTAATTTCTCACAAATATTAAGGAAGTTTTTCTTCACATAAAGAACCATATATACAGTACATGGAATAACATACCATATAGTGTGGCAGACAGCAGTCCATTGGGGATAAACACATCTCAATATGGAAATATTTTTCAAAATTTAGGAGAAAGCTTTTTGCCACAATCTCTCTGTCCTATTCTTCAGTTTATTTGTGGGAAAAAAAATCGGACTCAGCCTGCCTGTGATCTGAGTAAAAATTAACATTTCACTCATTCGCTGAGTTGGGAAGGGGCTGTGACGTGACACAACTTCATAGTGAAGTAAAGCATATATTCATTTTGTAACCCGCTTAATTCAATTTACAATTCATGTCAATGCCAAAAGCACCGGTAACAAAGCAGAATCAGCCCTGGACAGGTTAACTCCTCACAAACCCACACTTTATTATAGCAGTTTAAATATAGTTTTGTGGCTATTTTGCTTATTTTTCAAGTCTTTTGTTTGTCACTGTCATGCTAGGTTTTTGGGTCACTTCTTGCACTCTGTGACACTGTCTTATTGCATCAGCCCACTGCACATGATATTTCAGATACAGTCTATTAATGATGTGGTTTAAGATTCCAGGCGTTACAGCACAGACTGTGTATTTTACACAACAATAAAGAACAGATTTTCTCAAACTAAAAAAATAACAGCAAATATTTTTGGTTAGAACTTCTGGTAATTATTTTTTGCTTACTGGGCAACATTTTCTAGTTGTGGTATATATAACAATTTTTTCCCCAATTGATTGACCCTTGCCCGTTTTATGATTCAGTGTTTGCCATTCTTAACCTCCTGCCTCCTGTGGAAATTAAATAAATAAAACCTCCAGTGACATACATTTTTATGAAAAAATCTTCTGGTTAGTCACACCATGTCAGTTTAAACCCAGTATGATCAACATGTCTTTCAAACTGCCAGATACATCTTTGTAAACCGTAGGGCAGTAAGGCAACAACCCTGTTCAATGTGCCACCACCATTCTAAAATATAAATAATTCAAAACCAAAATACACTGTGTCAATTAAACCAAAATATATTTGCACATAAAAAATTTAACCCCACTTCACCTAAACCAATAAGGTAAAAAAAATAAAGAAAGAATACCATCTTTCCTCTGAGAATTATGTGAAACTTGTCATTTTGTTCTGTTGGTGTGTCTTGCAACTTTAAATTTAATCATTTGCACTTTATAAAACTGTTCTGGGATCCTCATGAATCAGACGCACACCAGTTTTTGATGTGGTTTGAAAGCAAAAAGTAAAATTGAAACAGTAAAAAAAAAAAAAAATGTGTAAACAAGTAAAAAATGTAGTTGGCAGAATTAATAACAGTGCGTTGTTCTAAAAATGCCATGTAAAGTCTGATAGCCTTTTAAAAAAGACACATTGTAAACTCTGGTTGAAGAAAGCCTATATTGTTTTCAGTTTTTTGTTTTGATAGTATTTATGAAGTTACTAAGGATATGTGTTTAATAACATCTATGTCTAATTATTTTTTATAAAATCATCTCACAGTTCACATTCTTTCAACAGTTTAACCTTTTTCTTATGTTAACAGTTATGTAGAAAGTAGTTATGAAAAAATACTGTGCCACAATTGGATCCTTTATGCTGACTTAAGCACCATCCAGTCGACAGAAATAACCTTTCCTTAAGTCTTTAGTATCAAGCCTGCGACTTGTCATTTCAACTTTGATAGTTCACAAGGCCAGCCCTTGAGACAGAATAAAATGTGAAAACAATTAGAGAAACGTTTTGAAAAAGGTATTTTCCTAGGACCACCCACGGTTATGCTATTGCCCTAAGGGGTCAAGTTTTGTCCATTATTACATAGATTGCCATAGTGCCAATAATTTAAATGAATAGTAGTTTTAGAATGGCACATATCCGCTTACAGTATTTGAAAACATGCTTGCATTTCTGTACAGTGCTTTGAGCATGTAGTGAAAAATGAATCGACTTGAAAGTGATCCAGGAGGAGAATTTGATGAACATTGCGCTGAAGTCATTATTAGTAAATCCAAATAAACAAGAAAATCAAAGTAGTAAAATCTAAAGACTCCAAAACTCAAAACAAATCCCAGGACAAAATGCTCTAGTTCATAAATTGGCTATACAGCATTTTGTTTTTTTTTTACTTTGCAAAGTGCTGTTTACTTGCTTTAAGAAATCATGCTACTCTAGCACTTGTAAAAATATAACAATATACACATGTATATAACTAGTTGTACTACTGTCTAAGGCGGGTTGAAGTCTAAGACTTCAGTGTTGACGTTTGCAGTGGACCATGCAATGCATGTTTCTCTGTTATGTGCCATTTGGTATGACATTCGTAAAAGCAGGGTGTTGATGTTTGTGATTGCAGCCATCTATTGAATGATAAACATTGGATTGACAAAGACATTACAACCAGACAATTACCCTTTTATTAAGATGGATTAAAGTTGTCACAGACAAGCCAGGTGAGGTAGTGGTTAAGGCTTTGGACTTCAAAAACTGAGGTTGTGGGTTCAAATCCTTGTTATGACCATGAGCTAGCCACTTCTCTTGCATGTGTTTCCAATTGGTGCACCAAAGCTCAATTATCAATCTATCTACTGATCCATTTTCTTAAAGTTGCATTTCTATTATATGATTTAGAGAGTTAGAACCTATCAGGCATCATTGGATGCAAAGCAGGAATCAACTGCGTCTGGGATGTTGGTTAGTCACATAGCACACACTCACTCATAACTAACGCAATTTACAATACAGCATATACATCTTTTTGATGTAGGTATTTGTCATCATAGGGCACACTCATTACACACTCGGTGCTTACTAAAATCCATGCCAGGTTTTAACTTGCTAGGTAACCAACATGTACATGAGCATAACAGAAGCAATTAAAAATACTAAAATGATGCTTGGTGTGGGTCATAAGCCATGAGAGCTGCACCTAGCCAGGGAGCAGTCCTCCTAGCAATGTATGTTTTCAAAAATTGTAGCCATATTTAGAAATAGAGACATTAAGCCAGAAAAATAGAGTGCTAATAGAAAGAAAAATTTAGATTGTTTTTAATATGGCTTTCATTGCTGTGTACAAACAATTGAAAGAAGCCTGTAGGAAGGCAAACTTGACTACTGCAATGCATTATACTGTAACTGGCTGCTCAAATTGTTCTTTTAAGCAGTTTTCAGTTAATTCAACATGCTACTGCAGAATTGTTACATTATCCAGGAAAATACAAACACAAAATAATGATTCTGAAGTCCTTACACTGGATCCCAATCATGGCATCAGGAGTGTGGCACTTTGTGATGCTGCTCTGTTGCTAATGGAAGAGTCATATCAAATAAAGAAGCACTGGAATCAGACATGCAGGTTAGGTGCATTGGTGATCCTAAGTATTGGTGATCCTAAGTTGTCACTAGTGTGTGTGTGTGTGCGTGTGTGTGTGTGTGTGTGCCCTGCAGTGAGCTGGCGCCCTGCCCGGGGTTTGTTCCTGCCTTGTGCCCTGTGTTGGCTGGGATTGGCTCCAGCAGACCCCCGTGATCCTGTAGTTAGGATATAGCGGGTTGGATAATGGACAGATGGATGGATGGAATCATTTGATCAAAAGATTCTCTCATCTGATTGGATGACTCAGCACAGACTCTACTATAGAAAACCCAGAAGGGGGTAGTCAGCCAGTTGGCTGAGGTCTCCATAACTGTGACTGTGTCTGGCTTTTTCTTTGACTTTCTCTTTTACAATTTTAATCTCTTCCGATATCAACTGGCCATAGGTCAACAATTAACTAATAAACTACTGTGTAACAACTGTCTTGTGTGGTGGACATCATTGACGAGTTTTCAACATTCAACCTTTTCAACATTACAGTAAAAAAATGTGAATAGCCATTAGGAACTTATGCATTATCTAGAATGGAGCACCTGACCACACCTAAAAAGGTGAAGATGCAGAAGCAAAAGAGGGGAGAAGAGAGGCCAGGAACAGTGCCAGAGAAAGGTTGTTGATATTACAGGGAAAACTACACTGCCTACAGGAGGGGTCAGGAGAACCTGAGTTTATTCATCCATCCATCCATCCATTTTCCAACCTGCTGAATCCGAACACAGGGTCACGGGGGTCTGCTGGAGCCAATCCCAGCCAACACAGGGCACAAGGCAGGGAACCAATCCCAATTCATGGATGGCAAATTTTCATAAAAGATAATTTTTTCCATTTTATGGAGAAGCATGGGAGATGGCCTGACAACCCTGTATAGGGAAGTTTCCCTGTATTGCGGTATCCATCCAACCATCCATCCTCTTCCTCTTATCCAAGATTGGGTTGCGGGGGCAGCAGATTGAGCAGAGATGCCCAGACTTCCCTCTCCCCGGCCACTTCTTCTAGCTCTTCCGGGAGAATCCCAAGGCATTCCCAGGCCAGCTGGGAGACATAGTCCCTCCAGCGTGTCCTGGGTCTTCCCCGGGGCCTCTTCCCGGTTAGACGTGCCCAGAACACCTCACCAGGGAGACGTCCAGGAGGCATCCTGATCAGATTCCCGAGCCACCTCATCTGACTCCTCTCGATGCGGAGGACCAGCAGCTCTACTCTGAGCCCCTCCCGGATGACTGAGCTTCTCACCCTATCTTTAAGGGAAAACCCAGGCACCCTGCGGAGGAAACTCATTTCAGCCGCTTGTATTCGCGATCTCGTTCTTTCGGTCACTACCCATAGCTCATGACCATAGGTGAGGGTAGGAGCGTAGATTGACTGGTAAATTGAGAGCTTTGCCTTATGGCTCAGCTCCTTTTTCACCACAACAGACCGATGCAGAGCCCTCATCACTGCGGATGCTGCATCGATCCGCCTGTCGATCTCAAGCTCCATTCTTCCCTCACTCGTGAACAAGACCCCGAGATACTTGAACTCCTCGACTTGGGGCAGGATCTCGCTCCCAACCCTGAGAGGGCACTCCACCCTTTTCTGGCAGAGGACCATGGTCTCGGATTTGGAGGTGCTGATTCCCATCCCAGCCGCTTCACACTCATCTGCGAACCGATCCAGAGAGAGATGAAGATCACGGCCTGATGAAGCAAACAGGAGAACATCATCTGCAAAAAGCAGTGACCCAATCTTGAGCCCACCAAACTGGACCCCCTCAACGCCCTGGCTGCACCTAGAAATTCTGTCCATAAAAGTTATGAATAGAATCAGTGACAAAGGGCAGCCTTGGCAGAGTCCAACCCTCACTGGAAATGGGTTTGACTTACTGCTGGCAATGCGGACCAAGCTCTGACACCGGTTGTACATGGACCGAACAGCCCTTATCAGGGGGTCCGGTACCCCATACTCTTGGAGTACCCCCCACAGGATTCCCCGAGGGACACAGTCGAATGCCTTTTCCAAGTCCACAAAACACATGTAGACTGGTTGGGCAAACTCCCATGCATCCTCCAGGACCCTGCTAAGGGTGTATTGCGGTATGGCTTGGTGTAAACCTCACAATAACAAACATTAAGATAAAAAAGGAACAGTATTTCTACAGGTGGACATTCAAGGGGCGTTTTCTCTATTAGTTAAAACTTTAAGATAATTGTTTGTGTATTTATATTTTATCAGTGGATTGTCTTGTATTGTGATCCATCAGTATGGGGGTTGCACTGCAGCATGGAATTTGTGTAATTAACAATAATTTTATTTCAGCCATCATTTTGCATCTGTTGGTGTGCTCAGTACTTGCTGTTTGGTTAATAGGGAAGTAGGGTCGATGACTTGTGCTCTAGATCATTTTTTTTTTTTTTTTTATTTGGTGCCACTGTAGGGAACGCATGTTATAATCGTGACATTCTGAGATTAGAAAAGTGACCAGAGGAGAGGTACAGTTGGTTTCCATTTTATTTCATTTTCTGTGTGTTTTGACATAGATGGTATATATCTTTTTATGAACTAATTCTGCATTTTTTTGCTGTTTTGTATTATTATATTGTATAAATTGATATTTTACAGTATTTTAGTCTTCAGTGATCACATGGCTTTCTTCAGGGCAGCAACTGGCATTTTCCTAGGCTCAGATGACTTTTTTTTCTGTCCATCAGTGAGCTTGAGTTTACGATGTGCAAAGTCATCTATTTTATGATTGTTACAAGTGTACCATTGAGTTTCAAGAAATTATGTGCTCAGGTACACTGACAAGCAGAATAGTCCTTCATCCTTGGAAAATCTTGGCCCAAGCAAGCAGATGAAACCTTTGTCACTCATAACAAATGGTATCAAAGAAATACAGTAAATACTAATCAAATACTAACGCCTGCTCCTTTAAGTTGATTGTCCCTTTTGCTTTTACGTTAACTGTAAACTGCTAAAACGTATAGCTAGACAGGTAAATACCTGACTGTGTAATAAACTGCTACTAGTTAATGCTTAGATATCTAAAAAGCAACTATGGATTAAATCTGTTTAAATGGTGAAAGAAAGTATTTTATGGAGTTAAGGTACATTAACACATCTAAACGTTGGGCTCATTGGCCACATGGATGTGTTGATTAATTCTCAGCCAAATATGCTTCAGACTGTTTAAAACTTTGAACACAAGGAACAAGTAAAGTTGTATCTCATTGGGCCTGTCTAGGTACTATGTACAATATAATTCATAACTTACTATACAGCCACTATAGATGTAGCCAGCTTGATGGTGAGCTTTGCTTCCACGTCTGTTTTCCACTATAGTTTTACATCTTGTGGATAGCCATAGAATTTTTTTTTTTTTTAAGACATAACAGCTTAGTGAAAATAGTGATATCGATAGACAGTCCATAGTTATGTTGTTTGTGAAAAAGGTATAAGGCTGCTAATGACCAAGACAGTGACAATCAGTTAGATGATGTGGAACCTGTAGGCTCTGGCATGGATGCCGATAGCTGCCCTGAAGGCGTTTCATTTTCTTGACTGTCAGTTATCAGTACTTTATGGACATTCTGCCACTCACTTACTGCAAACAGTCAGCAACTACCAAATATGTTGTTTGCAACAAACATAAGCAGTGCAAAGAAACAGTTCATATTTGCAGCACAAGTGCTGCATGGTGCTATGCTTAAAGTTCTCATATTCAACTGCAGAATTTTAGTCAGGTTTCTGATAAAAACAAAGTAATTAATAGCTTCTTTAAATTTTTGGCAGAGTTACTGTTGCTTTCTAATACATTTTTTTTATTTTTTTACAAATTTTCAGCAGCATCCTGGTAATAAATTGTCCAGAGGTCAATGTGTTAATGCATTTATAGGATCATGTTTGGAAAATGTGTAGTTTTGATCTATGTATTGAAAAAATGGCATACCAGAGTGAGAAAACATGCCAGTGAAAAACATACTTATTCCTGATCTGTGGGATATGATGATATGATGCAAGGAGGTGATCCATTGTGTTTGAAAAGAAGAGAAATTGACTTGTGATATGATTAAATAGTCTCAAATTATGAACAGTCTTGGTCTTACTGTGGTAGAGATAAGACCCCTTAGGAGATAATGATCTCAACTTGTTGATGTTTTGGAAATATTTGAGGAATAGGAACTACTTTTCAAGTTGGGTCAAATAACCTGTTCTTGTCCAAACGTTTATGTTTAGGATGTGGGAATACGACTCAATAATGCATGTTTAAATGAGCCATTTCAATTTGTCAGCTCATTACTCAGTGCTGTTCATCCAAGCTGTAATCAAAGAGCTGGTCAAAGAAGTGTTTTATTACATCTTTAAATTTTACACCAGACTTAATAGTTTTCATGCTTGTGGTTAAACCTGTGTTCATCACAGGTGAATAAATTAAAAGAAATATCATAACTTAAAACAAAAAAGTTGTTTCAAAATATTGCCAGACAAAGTAGTTCCTTTAATGTGGTCTTGGTGAATAAAGGTTCAAAATACTGCAAATACACCATCAATATATTTCAAAGCTTGGTTGCTAAGAAATTCTTTTAATTTCTAACACAATGTTGGTAGCTGGCAAAATACATAGAGTGTGCCTTTGTGGGCTATAAAATCTCACTGTAGCAATCAGAAGTGCAGAGGTTCTCACTGTAGACAAGTGGGTTATTGCCAGGTCTTTGAACTACAAAAATAAATAGTGAATAGAACGGCATTGTGTTGGCCAGGCCTTGAGGTCTAGAGTCATCTGTCTTAGCAAATACACTGGTGGGAGTATTTGGCTTGGACCATATCCACCACATGTGGTAGTTGTAAGGTTTTTAAAGCACTCTTATGAGAGCACGTTCAATAAAATGCTAGGTAGGGATTGTCTTTGAAAAAAAGTCATGAATTAGTGCTCTTTTTTGGTTCTGTTGGGGTCCAATACATAGTTTCATTTTTGTAGGGTATGCAATAAGTATTCAGTAATGAAAAGACAAATGATTTGTAGAGGACTGTAAGATGAAAAAGATAAATAAGGCAATATAGCTTTATCACCAGTTGTCAATAAACTGCTGATTCAGGTTTCATATTCTTTTGTTTATAACAATTGTGATTTTTTTATATATTATTGTTCTTTGTTTTCTGTAATTCTGGATTTAGAAAGCATATCCCCTCTTTACTGTTTTTACAATAATTATTAGTAGATGCCCAAAGTTTATAAAGCTACTGTATATTCATTTAATGTGGTATAAGTAGCTCTGTAATGATTTCTTTAATAACAGAAAACAACATAATTCTTAGAAAATTAAATGTAGTTTCTTTTTTAGATAATGACTTAATAAATGTATTACATTTTAAACTTTAGACTTAGTAATTAGTGCTCTGTCATAACAGCTTGAGGGATCAGGGTTTGATTCCTGATTGGGTCTATCAGCGTAGAAGTTTTCTGTATCCATCTTTATTTTTCCAGGTACTTTGCTTTCTTTGAACATCTAAAAGACAACCAAGTTTGGGGTGACTGCTGGCTCTACATTGTCTGATTTAAAAGATTTTCAGCATCCACATGATTGTAGCTATTTGGGCTACCTTCTTCCTTGCTACATGGGGAGGCACAAGTAGGGTGCTTTCATTGCCTCTTTGCTTTTCCTTAATTTGACTGACTTTTCTTTGGTGTATGGTGAAAACTGATTGTTCACTTTATTTTAGAACTAGCAAAAGATCCGCGCGGTCGCAGCGGAGAAAGGAGTGGGGAAAGAGGGTAGGAAAAAGGAAAGGAAACAGGGAAAAAGAACCGTAAACATGAGGGTGTGGAAGGGGTGGGGCATTGGAGGGGGGCGGCAGAGAGATATACAGACACATAGACACACACAGATACACACAGACAGATATAGAATATACATATACACATAGATTTTTATATATATATTTTATATATATTAGATATATATATATATATATATATATACACATACATACATACATATACACACATAGATGCACTTACAATAACATAGAAATCAATATAAACAACATTAACATCATTATCATATGAGAATATGAAGTAATATATAAGAAGCACATTTCATATAAATATAAATTATTAAACAGTAAAATCTTCTTCAATAATTTGCTACCGTGGCTTTTCGTTGGTCTGTCCAGGATTTTAAATGACATGTAGCTTGCAAACCGTTTCACGTATTGACTTGAAATGTGGTACACATATAATACGTCACGTCTGCTATCCGCTTTATGGGTGATGAATGTATTACTCTTTTTATGTTTATTTTATTTTAGAATCAACTCCTATCTGCGCACACCAGGGCGGCCTTGGGCAGATGCGTATGGTGTATTCACTCCATGTTATCGTGCATTGCGCTGTCAGTGGTATTTTCATAAAAGAATTTGAACAATATATAAGAAGCGTATAAATTATTAAACAGTAAAACATTAACATTTAAGAAGTAAAGTTACATTGAGTACTACTGCAGTGCCTTCAGGTATACCTCATTTTTTCTTTGCCCATTACATGCTTAAATGTATACATTTTTTGGTGTACCTACCCGAGAACACGCGACATATAACCGACCATGGGAGAAGCGTGGATTTTAAACACGCGTTGAGTTCATCTGCTGGTCTCCCTCGTGGAATAACTGGTAATGTTTGAGTAAAATCTGCAGCGAGTAAAACGACATTACCTCCTTTTTTTTTTTTTACGATCTCTGAGATCTTGCTTTTTTCGGTTCAAGGCTTCATAAGCTGTTTTATGTTCAATGTTGTACTTAATAAGTACTAATTATCCCAAACCATCATCTTTGAATGTTGCAAGACTTTCGCCTTGTATGTAGATCGGGGTAATTACATTCATTGCATTCCTAGTCTGAATCACAATGTGATTGTATGGGTGGTTACCTGGCACTGTAGGGTTGCAACCCGTCCTTTAAAATACGGAATCGTGCCGCGTTTGAGAATGAAATTGCGCGTCCCATTTTGAATCAATACTGGACGGGATTTATCCCGTATTTTTTTTATCATTTTTTTTTTAAAGCAGCGTCTCATGCAAATCATCCCACACGCATTTTATGAAGATGCCTCCTTTCCTAGTTTTGATTGGGTAATACTTGATGTCATCGTTAGTTTGATTGGTGTTTTTAACTGTCCAGTGAGGAGGGCGTGTCTTTTAAGTACAGTCTGCAAAGTGTTGGCACTGAGATGTGGCGTCAGCGCCATACTTGAAGCCCCTAACGTTGCGGTCAGCAAGTCGGCTAACATCCACCATGTGCCGTCTTTCAGTTGCGAGAAGCAGATCATAGAATGGTTGAAACTGTTGCCCCTAACGTTGCGCCACGGCGTGTGGTTCGTTTATACCTCGTGTCTTCTCATTAAACTTTTATCTCGCGAATATGTTATTGCAATCCGCAGCGGGAGCGTTTCTATAAACTTAATTTAAACTTACGTTTTACACCGTGCTTTGTTTCCCTTATGAACATGCTTGTATGCTTAACTCGCTCCGTTCTCAATTGTTTAATAAATTTTTTGCTCTTCGCTGTTTGCGGCTGTTCCTCCATTTCCTCCTACTTCGTTCTTTTATCTCGCGAATATGTTATTGCAATCCTTAACGGGAGCGTTTCAATAAACTGATTGAAAATAGTTTTGCATTTACCTTTTTAGTAAAAGGCGAGCTTTTAAGCCTGAGAAATCACCCCGTAAATGCACACGTTTAATTGGACATGTGTTAATATGTATGGTTACACAGTATTAAAAGACAGTGAACAACGTCAGTTACCTTTGTTCCCGCGTTTGATAAAAGGTGAGCTTTTAAGCCTGAGAAATCACCCTGTAAATGCACACGTTTAATTGCACATGTGTTAATATGTATGCTTACACAGTATTAAAAGACAGTCAAAAATTAACGTCATTTACCTTCGTTCCCGCGTGTGACTCGTGCTGTAAATCTCTTCCTTGTTTTTAGTTCACGTGATTACGTAAGAGGCGTGATGACGTGATACGTGACTCCGCCTCCTCCATTACAGTGTATGGACAAAAAATATGTTCCAGTTATGACCATTACGCTTTGAATTTCGAAATGAAACCTGCCTAACTTTTGTAAGTAAGCTGTAAGGAATGAGCCTGCCAAATTTCAGCCTTCCACCTACACGGGAAGTTGGAGAATTAGTGATGAGTCAGTCAGTGAGGACTTTGCCTTTTATTATTATAGATACTACTGTACTTTCACAAATGTTGCTGCTTTGTGGCAAAGAAGTGGTTAAAATAATTTGAAATACAGACATGGACAAATTTGTTGGTACCCCTCCACAAAAAAATAACAATACATAATTGTCTCTGAAATAACCTGAAACTGACAAAAGTTATTGCCACCCATCATTGTTTATTCTATATTTAACAAAAATCAGACTTTGCTTTAGAGTTTTGATTCAACAGAATATTTCAAATAATAACACAAATGAAAATGCCATGGACAAAAATGATGGGACCCTTAAAACCTAATATGTTGTTGCCCATTCTTTAGAGGCAATCACTGTAAACAAGCGATTCCTGTAGCTCTTAATGAGACTCCTGCACCTGTCAACAGGTAGTTTGGCCCACTCTTCCTGAGTAAATTCCTTCAGCTGTGCCAGGTATGAGGGATTCCTTTTCCAGGCATCATATTTCAGTTCTTTCCATGGATGTTTGATATGAATTCAAATCAGGACTCACAGAAGGCCACTTCGGAATAGGCCAATGTATTGTTCTTAGCCATTCTTGGGTGCTTGTAGCTGTGTACTTTGGGTTATTATCCTGATGGAGGATCGATGAGCTGCAACTGAGGCAAAACTTTCTGACACATCAGTACGTTTCGTTCCAGAATGTCAATAGTCTTGAGATTTCATTGTTCCCTACAAAGACTCAATGCACCCTGTGCCAGACACAGACCCCAAACATAACCTTTCCATGTTTCACAGTAGGTATGGTGTTCATATCTTTGAAAGCTTCATTTTTTGTCTGCAGACATATAGTAGAGCTGATGTCACTTGTCAAAAAGCTCCAGTTTTGTCTCATCTGTCCAAAGGACATTCTCCCAGAAACATTGTGGCTTATCAATATACATTTTAGCAAATTCTAGTATGGTTTTTTTATTGTTTACTTTCAACAGACCTTGAGGGTCATCTTCCATGAAGCCTGTCGTCACTCATAAAGTTTGGATGGTGTGATCAGACACTGATGGACCTTGACTTTGGAGTTCAGCTTATATCTCTTTGGAGTTTGTCCTTTGCTTTTTGTCTACTATTCTTTTGCCGATTCTGGGATCAATTTTCCTCATGAAGCTCCATCCAGGGAAGTTGGCTACAGTCCCATGGACCTTAAACTTCTTTATAATATTTGCAACGGTTGTCACAGGAGCATGAAGTTGGTTGAAGATGGTCTTATATACTCTGCCATTAAAATGCTTGTCTATAATTTTCTGTCTAATCTCCTCGGACAACTCTCTACTTTTCTTTCTCTGGTCCATGTTCAGTGTGGAATACATGTCAACACCCAACAGCAGAGTGACTACTTTTCTTCATTTAAATAGACCGAAAGACTAATTACACAATTGTAGACATGTGTGATACTAATTAAAGAAAACGGCTAGCTTGAAAAATCAATCTAATCCAATTATTTATGATCTTTTCTAGGGCTACCAACAAATATCTCCAGGCTATTTTAGAATGTCTTTGTCTTTTCACACTTGATTTGCTTTACTCGATGACATATCAAAGGCATTCAGGTATACAGGTTTAGCAGAAAAGCAAAGAACACTTGAAGAGATCCAAGCCACCCCAGCCATAGCATTTTCACTCATCTGTTTTCTGGAAGGTGCTTCAGAGCCCTGCATGCCTGCACTACCAGGCTGAAGAACAGCTTTTACCCCAAAGCTATTAAATGCACAGCAATTATTTCTATAACAGAACACCACTGTTTGAACTGAACTTCTGCATCAACTGCACATAGTCACACACATATACATGACCCAGGTAGAACTCATGATTATTTCATTGACGGCAATTCTCACTGTGACTTCATTTATTATTTACCTATTTATGCCTATGGTGTGGCAATGGATTGTGCAGATTGTGAAAAATACAAGGGCCTATGAGCTTGGGGGGGCTCACTATGGGCCGTATAGATTTTTTTTAAAAATTTTAATAACTTAACTAAAAGAGTGTTTTCACAATGTTGATGCAGTGGATTCAATGTTCAATGTCTTGTTACCATCAACTCTTACCTCGATGCCTGACAATGAATTCTATGCTGACAGTGATTTTCTCTTCGAATGCTATAGCACTGACCTTCCACTGGTGTTTTCCACTCAATTGTTGTCATTCCATGTATGTTTTCAGTCCATCCTGTCGACCAAGTCGACTGTTTTTGAGGTAGCAGAACTGTTCCTGATAGGTCACTGTGAACTGTGGTCTACTTTCAGTGACGTTTGCATGGCTTATATGTTACTGCTGACTATGCCAGTGACCGTTGCTGCGTTTGGACGATTGTTCTCCAAGTTAAAATGTATAAAAAATGACCTCAGAAGCATCGCAAGACAGATTAAGTGGCTTGGCTGTGCGAGTGTGCCAGACAACTTGATGTGTCAAACATTGTTGAGATTTTTGCACAACAGAAGGCACGCAAACGAGTGTTTTAAGGTACTAGTGATATTCTAAGATATACGATTTCTAACTTGTCAGTCAGTTCCATCTTTGTAAGCTTTAACAGTTTAACATATCTGTAATCTGTTTTATTGTGTCCCTTAGTATTGCCTACTGTGAGGATTTATGAACGTGACCACTTTATGATGTCCATTTTCTCAGAACTTGTGTAAAAGCAGGTTGATTGTGCAGTAGTATCCTGTCAGCCTATGTTGTTTTAATTTGGTACAAATTGAGATTGTTTTATTTTATAGCACAGAACAGTTTCTACTTTCCAGCTTACGTTACATTTTAATCATCTTCCTTCACAAAGTTGACTTGGAAAAGTAAATGGGTCCACATTTTACAAATATTTATGTACTACTACTACTACACACACCCCCCACATTCCATTTCCACAATTTATTTTATTTTTGCTAAATTACACCATATAATAAAGGGATTGAAAAAGTTAATACAGACTTCATTTAGAGAGCTGTTTTGTTTGTCACCAGTGTGTGATCTGAAAGTGACGTGGTAGCGGACGCCACTGCCCAGCTGGCCCCTAGGATCTAGTTGTGAATAAATTACTAACAGTTAGGCTAGACAGGAGGGGCCCACCTAAGGGCGTTGCACAGGGGCCTTCAGCAAGCTAGCTACGCCACTGATTTATGCTTGCATATTTACCTTTAATTTTACTACATACAGTATTTATCTTTACCTGCGGTGGGCTGGCGCCCTGCCCGGGGTTTGCTTCCTGCCTTGCGCCCTGTGTTGGCTGGGATTGGCTCCAGCAGAATCCCGTGACACTGTAGTTAGGATATAGCGGGTTGGACAATGGATGGATGGATTTATCTTTACTTTAAATTTGTGTATATTTGGAATTGTTAATAGTAACTGTGCTTCTCATAGTTTAATGTTTACTTTTAAATTTGTGCATCTTGTAGTTTAATGTTTATTCTTATATTCTTTAATCTATGTCATCTATAGGCTTGTTCCAAATGATATTTCATTATATTGTATAGTGACAATAAAGATATCTTACCCTTACTTACTCTTACTCTACATTTTTGTATTTTACATAACCTGTGAAGTGAGATTTGCAGTGTCAAAAAGTGGCCCAATTTGTCCAAGCATGCAAATAAGAATTTTATTGTAGTCTGTACATATGGAAAATAAATCTACACTGGTCTGTACATTGCATTTTTTGTCAAATCAAAATTTTACAGTTTTTAAAAGAGCCAACACCATTGACCTCTGTATGTAGTCACAGTTCACAAAACCAGTCGTCAACACTCAGTGTAACACACTTTCTGTGCCACAGCATCTACTTTATATGCACAACTAGAAAAATATTAAAGAAATTAATAAAGCACCACAATACAATTAGCAATTTTTTATAGTGCATTCTAAGTAACTAAGTCGTGGAGTGGTGGCTATGTGGCTAGGGATCTGCACTGTCAATTGGAAGGTTGCCGGTTCGAATCCCGTAAATGCCAAAGGGGACTCTGCTCTGTTGGGCCCTTAAGCAAGGCCGTTAACCTGCAACTGCTGAGTGCTTTGAGTAGCGAGAAAAGCACTATATAAATGCAAAGAATTATTATTACTTTTGTTGAGAATATGTTAGAGAGAAACAGAGCAATTGAAGACAGCATGTTTGAGTGAAAGTAATTACTTACTTTTAGTATATGATATCTACTCATGCATAAAATATTGTTTTTAGTCTTTGTTCACTGAAAATTTTAATTACATTTGAAACATTACTAATTACTACTTCCAGTTTAATAGAAAGTCCTGCATCAGTCTCAGTGTATCAGACCTTCTCCCCACCAACCACAACCACCACCAAAGTATCATTCAACCATGCTTCAGCAGATTTTTTTTCTTGCTATCACATAACCTATGCTTGTGACAGGTTTATAATTAATTTAAGCTCAAAACAAAAATTATTTGCTTTATTTGTGCCTAACCACCATCTTTGAACTCGGAAGCTTTGCAAACCTTTCCAGAACATTAATACATTATCACAAGCAGACAGCTTTAGTTTCTTCATCTGTAACCATAATATAAATCTCTACTATGACAGTTACTGTAAATACAGATGTTTCAGGTAATCTTGGAAATGCTAAATGAGTTCATTTTACAGCTGAATCACAAGAAGGTCTTTAATTATTACATAATGAATGTTGTGCTTTTCATTTTCTTTCTGTGTATTAAGGTACTGCCAGGATGTAACCAATTTGTTAAGGTAACATTGGAATGCAAACAAATTGAATGGGAGATTAAAACAGGCAAGACATTGTAACCAGACTGCTGAGAGACAGAGTATATCACAAAAAAAAGAGAAATAATGATGAAGAACACAAGAAGTCATGTTGATCTTTATATTGTTGCACCAATGATGTAATTTGTGCAACCTCCTGAACTGTCCTCCATGGCTGCCACAGACACAAACCAGCTACCATAACACAAAATGGAAACAAGGGGAAGTAATCAAAAGTAAGAATGATCTGTCATAAAATAATAATAACATATACAACAAGTAAAATGTAAACACAAGGTGGAAAAAAACATGAGTCAGGGAAGGAATCATGATACTATTGGCGTTATAAATGATCATTGCTCTACAACATGGTCACTGTTTTTGGGGAGCTTAGATATTTCCTGGTGTTCATATGAGTTTTCTATGACTACTTTGGCTTCCTCTCAAATCTTAAAAGATGTGATTGGCAGATTTAATGGTTACTGGGAATTGGCCTGTAATGAATGATACTGCAATCTGGATTTACATATGAGAGTACATAAGGTAAACAGGTTCCCAACAAACAAACTGCTCCTAATTTGAGCCTGATAATGCTCAAATGGAAAAAAAGAGACTGAATGGATGGATAGATTAATATTTGTCTCAGATATAGAGTATTACTTATTTATTAGTCAGACCTTAGCTGCTTATATTATCCTATGTTATTAATGCAGTGCTGATCTCTGTCACAACTTTTCCTAATGTAGTTCTATTGGTGTGATGAAATGTCAACTAAAGTGTTTTATCAAAAAGTTTGTTTCCTTCAAATGCATTTTCTCCATTGACACTTTTATCTAAAGCAATTTACAAGTCACAATGATTTCCATTTTTATAAGTGGAGCTCTAGTAGGTTTGAAGATCTTTTCAACTGACAAGGTTCCCAGGATTAATATATGCATCAGAGAGGCATAGACCATGGAAATGTTCTTTGATATATCTCAAGAAAAGACTAAGAACCAAACAACAAGAAGTACTTACATGAACATGGCAGTGTGATAAGACAGGTTCCACAAAGGGAAAGCACCAGTGGAGGAAAACCTGACTTCCATCTTGGGGGTAACAATGTAACAATTCTGTAGCATCTAAGTGTAGGGCTTCCAAACAGGGATGTCACATCTTCTACTTTGTGTGAAAGATGGCATTTTGAAGGGATGGCAAGAGGCTGCAATTTATCCTAGTCACTGTATTTAAATACCAAAAGGCTGGAGGGCACACAATGGCAAAACATCTTCTGTCTTTTTAAGAGTGTAAGCAGCTGCAAGGATGTCTTGGAGACCTGGGGCCTCATGTATAAATGGTGCGTACGCACAGAAATGTTGCGTAAGAATGTTTCCACATTCAAATCGCGATGTGTAAAACCTAAACTTGGAGTAAAGCCATGCACATTTCCACGGTAGCTCATACCCTGTTGTATGCAAGTGCTGCTGTTCCTGTGTGGTTATCCTTTCTTTTTCAGATCCACATCCCTGAAATTAACCGCATATTGTTTATTAGTTTAATGCATCTGATTGTAATTAACCTGTAACAATATAATGGTTCACAGAATGGTCAAACTATTCTAAATACCATAACTACTTTAGGGTTGTTACTCTCACTGCACCTTCTTCTTCTTTCAGCTGCTCCCGTTAGGGGTTGCCACAGCGGATCATCTTTTTCCATATTACTGTAATGATTCACACACAGAGTACATAGAAGATCAAATACAAAACAAAGCATTTAACGTGCTACTTTAGTTATGATGGGATTTGAGAAACTAGTAAATTAAACGATTTTAAGATGAAGTTTATGATGTTCTACTTTAATGACAAAATAAACTACGTGATTAAAGTGGAAATTTCGAGATTATAGTTGACATTTCGTGCTTTTTTCACACTGCATGCCCTTTTTTTTTTCTCTGTACCCTAATAAGCTTTTATATAACACTCAGACGGTGAGCTACGACTCGCCTTTTCACGGTGACTTTGATATCTGACAACTTCTTTTTTACTTCAGGCACTGTGCGACTTTGTGAACTTAAGCTTTCGAGTTTCTCTGACACACTATGTCACTCAGTCATCTTCCTTTTGCTGTTAATACCACTGTTTAAAACAACAAATAGTACGTTTTTCTTTGCCTCCAATTGGTATTCGCTGAAATTCTTCTATTTTTCCTCATACTTTTGCCATTGCCTTTTTACAGAACACTTAGCTTAAGGGCTATTTATATTGATTTGCATATTCAAAGAAGCGTAATTCTGGGAGGAGTTTGGGTGGGGCAGCAGGCACGCGCACGTACGTTAATTTCAATGCTGAACAGGATTTATGTAGCAGAAGAGCATGGAAGTTGGCGAATGCACAGATTTATGCATCTGGATTTTTTTGTGCGTAAGTACATTTCCGCTTTTGTGCTTACGTCATGTTATTGTGCGAATTCTATGCACGGCATTATGCACGAGGCCCCTGGTCTTTTAAGGGCTACTTGGAGCAATGTAATTTAGGGACACTAGGTGGTGCTAGAAAAAGCCTGATGTCATTGTTGCCAATAATGATTATCAAGGACATTGTGAGACTTGGATAGAAGTGACCCACAGGCAATACACAGTCCATAAAGCACCAATCCCACACAATACAACACTCTTTTTCTTTACCACCACTCCTCTTCAGGCTTAGTCCTCCTCCTCCCGACTCTGGCTCCTTGAGTGGTGGTGGCTGGCCCTTTTTATATCCCACCCGGAAGCTTTCCAGGTGCTTGACCACCTGGTCCTAATTGCCCTTCCGGATGGGGCTGAAAATACGTCCAGCTGGGCTGCTGACTCCCTGCAGCTCTCCCTAGCGGCAATCCGAGCCCCCAACCAGGCTGTGGAGGACTCCATCTCCCATGGAGCCATGCGCTAGGTTGGGGAATCATCGTCCGCCAAAGAGGCTGCCACCAAGCGTCCCGGGGGAGGTATTAAACTGTCCATAGCTGCTCCCCCGGAACAGAGGTAGCAGAGGCGTCCCTGCCGGGCATGGGACCCGGCTGTCCATTGCAATATATATATATATATATATATATATATATATATACTGTAAAAGTCAATGTATGTATGTATGTATGTTCCAGCATCACTTCCGAACGGCAGGAGCGATTTTCATTAAACTTGGTACACATGTTCCTCATTGGTCGACTAAAAATACTGTAGGGTGAAATCAACCCTAACCCACCCCCTTCAGAGGAAGGGTGAGAGGTGATCTTATGGTCTTCTATGCACGTTATGATCCAGTGGACACTCGGAACGACCACCAGAGGGGAAACTGGAGGTGACTGCCAGCATCCTTTATGTTTGAGCACCACTGTGCCCCTGTTGCTTTTGAAATTAAATAGAGTTGGCCTGTTCCAACTGGATGATAACATACATACAAGACCGCAAAACAAGGACATTAATGAGTCTTCAATGTTTGTATATATATCTCTCTATATATAAAAGAAAATCCTGGAATGGAAAGCAAATGCAAGGCTATGATACGTGATAATCTCGAAAGACATTTTAAAGACCCACGAGACCAAGGAGACTTGCCACAGTGCGTCTCACGGGGACCGTAAACATGAGACTTGGTACCAAGAGATTGTCCCAGGGCCGTAGCAAAAAGGACAGCTGCTGTACAGGCTTTAAAAAGATTGAAGGGCAGCGAGCAGCGTTATACATCCAGCAAGAAAGAATTCAGCCGTGCCCGTGGCCAGAAATAAAAGACAGGTATTGCTTTTACAACATCACGCGAGACCAGGCAGTGAGCCATCATTTTAAACAAGTCAACAGACCTCTAAGCTAGGAGTTGTTGGATTGCTTTTGGCAGGAAAGCATGCATCATGTGCTCTGAGCTCTTAAAACAACGACAGTCGACAGGCAGAAGAGGCAGCTAGCAAGCAGCAAAAAGACAGCAAATGATCCAAACGCATATCCTTAGCGTACGTTCAGCCGCAACACCCTTCACAACACGAGCAGTATTATACATCTGGGAAGAAAGAGATGTAACCACACGCTGGGCAGGAAATAAAGAAACAAGTATTGTTTTTTACAAAAGTTTTAAAGTAAAAGTTAAAATAATGCATACAATTCCCAAGAAAATAACAATCTCTTTAAATTGTAGATTGCCTGCCTAAGGTAAAGTCATCTCTGATGAATGGGGACGTGGGAATGAGGGGTCCTTCGATCGGATTAGCGCTATTTCAGATGTAAAATAGCAAAATGGGGGAGGCAGCTTGATGAATGAGGTCTCCAGACTTAAAACAAATCCAAATCATATTAATGTGATATCATCTAATGTGAAATTCTACTCTGTACTTCTAGAATTTTTATTTTAATACTGTATTGAGGATTTTTTCTGTTCTATGTATTGTACTGTATTGTATTGACCCCCTTCCTTTGGACACCCACTACACGCCCAACCTACCTGGAAAGGGGTCTCTCTTTGAACTGCCTTTCCCTAGGTTTCTTCCATTTTTTCCCTACAAGGGTTTTTTTTTTTTTTGGGAGTTTTTTCTAGTCTTCTTAGAGGGTCAAGGTTGGGGGGCTGTCAAGAGGCAGGGCCTGTTAAAGCCCATTGCGGCACTTCTTGTGTGATTTTGGGCTATGCAAAAAATAAATTGTATTGTATATATATCTCAGAATTCAATTAATTACCTTAAAATTCTGCTTTATAATGACAAGATGCTCAACTCAAAGGTGTAAAATACTGTTTTGTAATGTTAAGGCATGCCTGTCGGAACACGGTGGAAAGCGATCCCGGCACACAAACTCAGGACATTCGGTATGGGCTCTGAATTCACTTGTCTGATGTTTCTCTTTGCGTGTGAAAGGGTTTTCTTCCATCAGGTGAGTTATGGGCCCTCGATTGATCATTTGTTTGAAATGATGGATTGTCATCTTGTCCAGGGTTAGCTAAATGGGCACCTGCTCGCTGCAACCCTCAACGGCATAAGCAAGTGAATAAGTGGGCGGATGGATGGTACACAAACACAAGAACATAAACATACGCGAATTGAACTCAATGGATAAATAAAGGGTTCTCTGTATGTTCCCTTTGAAATAAAACAATCATGAGAATTTGGCCATAGAATAGGGATTGGATTAACGAATATTAAAAAAAAAAAAAAAAAAAACCCATAGCGGAAACCCAAGAACCAAGTCTGAGAACTCTGAAAATACTGCGTGTGACGGAATGTGTGGGAACAAAATGGAAAACCAAAGGAAAGATTATCCTACACCTTGTGTTGAACCATTAAGGTAAATTAAAAAGGAAGGAACCGCGACCTTGCCCTGGATAAGCGGGTTATATAAAAATCAGTATTTAATTAACAACAATATGGCGACTTACTGTTAAGTGCCTTGAGGCGTAAACAGCAGTTACAACAGGGGCACTTACCGGTAAGACCACAAGACAAGCACATTAGTGAGTCTTCATTGTTTGTTAAATTATTTTTATTTTTAAATTTGTGTTTTTCTTAATTACATTTTTCAAAAACAAACAAAAAAAAAAGCACTTTATTTTCCTCAAAGGCAATGCCCGGGAATTTCAGCTAGTATAGTAATAAAGTTTTTCCTAATGCAGGAATTCTGCAAAAAACTGAAGATAGAGCGGAATATGAAACCATGATAGACAGAAATGTATTTGTCCCAAGGGGGAAATCTGGCTATATATAGAAACTCTTTAAATAAATAAATACAAAAATAGATTGATAAGTAAGTATAGGTTAGGTTAGGTTAGGTTAGGTTTCTTTATTTAGTCATGTTTACACAGGAAAACATGAAATTTGCCTTGCTCAGTTGCATCTAATAACAAGTAACAGACAGAATGAAATAAAACATACAAATAGAAATAAGAAAGGTTAAGGTAAGGCAGTTAGATAAAACATATCTATACCAAAAAAAAAAAAAAAAAAAAAAAAAAAAGGTAACAGGATATATATCAAAACCTTAAACATTATCTCCGATATTTCTTATTGAAAAGTCGTATGGCACTAGGAAGAAAGGAGTTTCTGGAGCTATTTGTGTGGGTTTTCAAAGCAAGTATCCTTCCTGATTTACTGAAGTTTAGTTCTACATGTAATGGATGTCTGTCATCAGTTGAGATGATTTCCAGTTTCTTTAGCATTGCCCTCTGACACACACTAGTCAAATCATCTACATCAGCCCCAATAACTTTAGCTGCGTACTTCGTAATCTGCTGGAGCTTTTTTGAGTTTTGGTTTGTCAGACTATTAAACCAGGCAATGAAACTCAAAGTGATCATGGACTGGATCATACTACGATAGAAGGACAACATGAGGTCCTTGTCTACTTTAAATAGTTTGAGTTTATGGAGGAGAAATAAGCGCTGGTTGCACTTAGAAAATAATTTTTTTTTGTATTTGTATTCCAGTTAAGATTGTTATCTAGGTAAGTTCCTAAGTATTTATATTCATTCACTATTTCTACCTCCTCTCCCAGAACTACAGTAGGTGAACATACAGATTTCTGTCTCTTAAAATCAAATATCATTTCTTTGGTCTTTGTTACATTCAGACTGAGAGAGTTTTTATTGCACCAGATTACCATACAGTCCACTTGATTTAGATAGTGGCTTTCATCCTCCCCAGATATGCATCCTATGATCATGGTGTCATCCGGATACTTAATAATGGAGCAGTGGTCATTGTTCTGTCTCAGGTCACTTGTGTACAGAGTAAACAGTAATGGTGATAAGACACACCCTTGTGGACTTCCTGTGTTTGAATGAAGAGCTTTTGAAAAAGTGTCCTGAACTTTAACTGTCTATGAACGATTTAAAAGAAAGTTCTGAATCCATAGTGTGATAAATGGGTTTACATTCATACTGTATATAAATAAATAAATAAACACACACACTTTGTTCTGAACAAAGAAGAAAATGAAAAAGAGAGAACTTCTGACTTGGCTGTTAGTCACAATAAAGTATTATACAGATTATTTGCTGTTGTTATAAAGGTAGCATTTCTTGACACACTTCTGTTGAATAATTTGTTTGCTGAAAGTACTCAGTGTTAGTGTATCGGAGAAAGGATATGCAGCATTGTTCATAATGTTACTTAGTTTTGTCTTCATTTTCTCCTTTGCTACGACCTCCAGGGAGTCCAGAGTGTGTCCAAAAAATGACCTTGCACCTTTGATTCAGTGGGCCTTTCTTGAAGTGATGTTACTGGCTCAGCACACCACAGTGTAGACATTTGCACTGGAAATCACAGAGTTATGGAAGATGTGAAGGACGTCACTTCCCACATTAAAGGAACGCAGTCTCGTAAGGAAAAAGAGCCTGCTCTGCCCTTTCTTATATAGTTCCTCTGTGTTCTGAGACCAATCCAACCTATCAATAATGTGGACCACCTCTACATCCACTCCTTGAATAGTGGCTGAACGTAGAGGCTCTTTGGTGTTGCGAAAGACAATAACCAGTTCCCTGGTTTTGCTGATGTTAAGATACAGACAAGTCTCTTTCCCCCATGACACAAAATTCTCCACCCAACTCCTATACTCGGTCTCATCCCCTTTATCAATACATCCTATAAGTGTAGAATCATGTGAGAATTTCTGCAAGTGACATGACCTGGTGTTATATTTATAGTATGAAGTGTACATAGTGAAGAGAAAAGGAGACAGGACTGTTCCTTGTGCTTCTCCTGTGTTGCTCACATCTATATCAGAAACAGTCCCTGAATGTCACAAACTGTGGTCTGCCTGGCAGATAGTCCATTATCCAGGACACCATAGGCTCATCCATGTGCATATCTCTGAGTTTACCCCTTAACAAGGATGGCTGGATCGTATTGAATACACTGGATAAATCAAATAACATAATCCTCACAGTGCTGCCAGCTTGGTCCAGGTAAGCATGAGCCTTGTGAAGCAGAGAGATCGTTGCATCCTCCACTCCAATCTTTGTCCAATAGTCAAACTGCAGTGGGTTGAGGTGGTCTGCCACAAGAGGACTCTGAACTAAGCTGGTATTAAGGAATGGATGTTCGTTTTTTTGACGAAATTACATTTATTAGTTTTTTACATGCTGTTTTCAATCATATTTCTTAATCATATTTAATGTATACCTTACATTATTGTTTTTCCCTGATAACTGAATGGCATTTGAGACACCATTCTGTTTCAGCTTCTGTGATTCTCTCTCTCCTATGCCTGATGTGGAACAGGCCGCCTTACACATATTGTTTTGATTGAATTGTTGACATTTGAATGTGAAGTTTAGTTTCTCAGATAAGCCACATTCTAATTTTCAGTGCATTCCCATTTAGGATGCAATTATGTAGACTGACCAAAACTTGTCTGTTTTACATCGCATTGAATTTCTACACATTTTTCATAGCATTTTAGGCTAACATGTCTTGTGGTGATTATTACTGTGCAGAAAACCGTGATTTGAAATTATGGCTTACTTTGTTTAGAATCCCAACAATTGTTGAGAAAACAGGGAGAGAAAAAAAAAGCAAAGGTTTCAGCACAATTAATTCTCATGATGAGGATGTTTGTGTGAATTACAGATGAAGCACAGCATTGTATATTAAAGTCAGTTGACAGTAAGGTAGGGGCCAAAATGCATTTCTCTTTAAGGTGATGTTTTTGGTTAAGTACGTTAACTGACAACAGACTGTCTGGGAGCACCATGGAACTTATAAATCATAGTGAAGTACAGCAACAATCTGCCAGAGTTTGTGCATAATGGAAACAAAACCTGCCTCAGTTGGGAACAAATACCTTCATTTTTTTGCAGTAGCAAACACACATCACAGCTTCCTCACTTTATAAAAGAACTTCATAAAAGAACTTTAACATTTTTTAAATAACTAATTAAAAGTATGAAGATTTTTCATGCTTTAAATATTATTTTATATATTACATATGCTGTAAGAAACAGTAAAGCTAAGACAAATGATGTATTTCTATACAGTTTATATAGTCCTATAACATTCACACAACACTGTTTCCATGGAGAAAAACATTCATTATGGTAAGGGCCGAAAGCCTGTATTTATATTCATTTTGTATTCCAACCATCCATTTTCATAACCCACTCAGTCCTTTCAGTCTGGCTACAGCAGGCGCAAGGTAAGAGCAGATCCTGGAGAGGACACCAGTCATTTGCAGCTGTTCTGTATTATAATTACTTAAACTGTGGATTATTTCCTTGTCAAAAATGTTTCTCTAATTGCAGCTTCCAGGAAGAAAGGTTCAAGGGTATGGAGAATACTTATCATTCAGCCTTAAATATATAAACTTAGCAAGCCCTTTCATCACCTATCTGCATTTCCTACATCTGCTTGATTATTATGTTGGAGCATGGTGGACTCCTGCATCTTATTGTCATCAGATTGAAAAGTGCATTGTGGTCCTGGAGGGGACTTGCATATTAAATAGCAAATAAAGAGACTTTAAAAGGTTCTTCAGAGTCACTGTCAGGAACTCAATGGTCCTTATTCATTTTGTATCATATTAGCATGCATTACTATTGCTATTTGTGTTGCTTATTTTATTTATATCTTATTTTGTTGAGTACTTTCTTGATGGGTGTCAACATTTTCTATAATTGTAGCTATGTCCGTTGCTATTTATATGAGTCAGATGGAAACGCAACATGCCACCGTTATGAGTGATGGTATTACGAGTTATGCACAGAGTGGGAATATGGGAAAAAAACAAGTAATTGTACTACACAAGAGCAATTGCAAAACACAGATTTATTCAGTTTAACTCTGGATAATTCTTTGACTACAACATTCTGATTAGCATTTTGTTTTGATTTCTTGTGGTGGTAGTCTCCTGTTTTGACCGGAGTCTAATTTTTAACTACTCTGTGTTAAGACCTTATTCTCCATTGGATTTTCCTTTAATCCAACTCATTTCCCTTTAGCTAAATTATTATTTCATTTTCATTTGATATTGCCTGTTTTTCCTTTAGAGTCATATCTCAGCCATCCTCAGTAGATACCACTCACTACTTTGGATTCCCGGGAGTTGCACATTGATCTGTGTAGAAATGATGATCTCATCTCATAACATGAAGTCTACCTTAGGGGAGGTAAAAGAGCGTCTGCATAGACTACTGAATGTGTTCTTTTTGTTCATAGTTGTGTTTGTTTTTATTTAATGTTGTAATGCACCACAAATGTAAATATCTAATTCAGTTAGCTAAAGTTTTACTATCATTTTATCTATACTACATATCTGGATCTGGGCAGAATATGTGATTTTTTTTTGCATTTTTTATGCTCTTTTTCCTGCTTAATTTGGTGTTTTTTGGTTTCTTTCATTTTTTTTGTTTATGGTTGGTGATTGTTGTGCCATGTATTGGTAGTATCTGTATAAAACATAGCATATCATGCATGACATTCTCAATCCTGCAATCCAATTTAAGGTCACATGAAACAAGGGGAAAATATGGTTATTTGAAAGAGAAAATGAAAGAATTTGCAGAGTTAAGCATTGGCTAAAGAGCACTAGAGATTTTAATAGTGGGAGACTGGTCTGGGGTTGGCAATATTCAAGCAGCAATTAGTTTGGGCTTTAAAATGTCAGTTTCATGTGAGAAACTGATGAGCTATCGTCCAGCTTTATTCCTGTCCTATTCCATTTAGGAGTTCAGGGTTTTCCTGACACTGACACTTTGGCTAGGATGTACTCACAGACTCGGCTTTTGGTCCTAGGAATTTTGACTGTTCCCAGAGCTTAAAGCCTTTGGGTTTTTTTCTTTCAAGAATTTACTGGTTATTGCCAAAACATTAAATCTTTAATTTTGGGTTTAGTTAGTGTTTGGTTTGCTTAATTTGTTGCACACAACATAAAATCATAGTGAGGCTGCATAAAATGTTAAATGTGTTTTGTTCAGATATTCTAAGTGGTGTATTTGTTGAATTATGTGCTTCAAAGAGTTGTTCAGTACTCATCACAATGACAATACGTGCAGAATATACTCCTTTTAAAGGTGGGAGTTCCGGTTCATCCAACTCCATATTATATTATTTACAAATGACCGCAAATTTCAGTCAAGGACAATAGTAATTACAACTAAGTAGCTTTATAACAGCAATACACTGCCATAATCTACCGAATAAAGAAAAACCTCATTCACAGTCCTCAACTGGATTGCACGCGGCAGAAATATGTTATGGTCCATTCTCATTCCATTCCACACAGTTGTCAATTTGCTTTCAGGACTCACTTGTGAAGCTGTTCTGGTTTACTTTTTAGAATAGCTCAGTTTGAACTCGTTTGTCTGTTTTAAGTTGTACCTAAAAGACTTGTTGCTTTTCATCCATTTTTATTTTCTTGAGTATTTGTGTTCTACTTTGAACAATATTTGCATTTTCTTTTTCATTTTATAACTAATTGTGTCTTATAGTTAGGATAAAAGAGATTGGGGGGTGAGTATATTTTATTTCTTTCTCTGTCTCTCTCTCTCTTCTCCCTAGATATAGGTATGTACTGTGTCTGTGGGTTTGGGTGTGGGTGTATAGATGTATAGATTTAAATAGAAATACAGTGGAACCTAGGGTCACAACCGTAATTCGTTCCAAAACTCTGGTCGCAACCCGATTTGGTCGTGACCCGAACTAATTTCCCCCATAGGATTGTATGTAAATACAATTAATCCATTCCAGACCGTATGAACTGTATGTAAATATATTTTTTTTAAAGATTTTTGAGCACAAAAATAGTTAATTATACCATAGAATGCACAGTGTAATATCCATTATCCAACCCGCTATATATCCCATCTACGGGGTCACAGGGTCTTTTGTCTGCTTGAGCCAATCCCAGCCAACACAGGGCGCAAGGCAGGAAACAAACCCCAGGCAGGGTGCCAGCCCACCGCAGGGCGCTCACAAACACACACACACACACACACACATGGCCAATGTAGAATCGCCAATACACCTAACCTGCATGTCTTTGGACTGTGGGAGGAAACCGGAGTACCTGGAGGAAACCCACGCAGACACGGGGAGAGCATGCAAACTCCACGCAGGGAGGACCCAGGAAGTGAACCCGGGTCTCCTAAACTGCGAGGCAGCAGCACTACCCACTGCGCCACCATGCCGCCCACAGTGTAATAGTAAACTAAATATAAGAACATTGAATAACACTGAGAAAACCTTGAACAGAGAAAACTAATATTGCAAGAGTTCACGCTACAGCCTTATGAACGTTTCGCTGTAAACACTTTTTTAATGAGTTTTAAGCACAGGGAAAAAAATGAAAATTTGAAAAATCCTTAATTTATACAAAAACTAACCATTAACAACCAAGAAAACTAACCGTGCATGAGTCGAGTTCTGGAATGAAGGAAGTGAGGAGGAAACTGGGTGGAGAGGAGGTTACAGTTTTGAGGGAGAGTCCCTCTGCGCGATGGAGGGATGTTCTCCTTCAGGTGTTTTCTCTCTTTTGATTTCTTGGGTTTCTGGTGTTTTTAGCTGTTTAGGTTGTGGTTCAGACTTCGCGAAATAGCAGTCTAATGTGACTTGCCTTTTCTTACACATTAAAATTTTTCAGAAATGCGAGACAACACGGTTGTTCATCATGTTTATCACTCTGTTCGCAACTGCTTTGTCAGGGTGGTTCTTCTCGAAAAAATCCTGGCACTCGTTCCATTTTTCCATGACAGCTTTTATTGCATCACTTTTTATAACCACCATTTCCTCTTCTTCCCCTGAGGACTGCTCCTCGGTGAGCAACTTATGCTGCTCCTGCTGGAGTTAAGCGAGTTCCTCCGTTGTCAGCTCCTCCTTGTGATTCAGGACCAGCTCCTCAATGTCCTCATTGTCCACTTCAAGACCCATGCTCTTGCCCATGGGCACAATCTCATTCACAACAGGAGGCTCAAATCTTTCTAAATCCTGTTCAGGAACGCATTCAGGCCAAAGTTTCTTCCAGGCCGAGTTCAAGATCCAGTATGTGACGTCTTCTCAGGCTTTATCGATGAGGTTGATGCAATGAACAATATTAAAATGGTTCTTCCAGAACTCTTTCAGGGTCAAAGACGTCTCCTTGGTCACATTGAAACACCTGGGGCCTCATGTATAACGCCGTGCGTAGAACTCACACTATAACATGGTGTAAGCACAAAAGCGGGAATGTGCATACGCACAGAAAAATCCAAATGCAGGAATCTCTGCGTACGCAAACTTTCACGTTCTTCCACTACATAAAAGTAACGCACGTGCACGCGCCTGCTGTCCCGCCCCAACTCCTTCCAGAATTATGCCTCTTTGAGTATGCAAATCAATAAAAATAGCCTTCTGTGAAAAGACAATGGGAAAAGCATAGGGGAAAATATAAGAATTTCAGCGAATACCAAGTGGAGGCAAAGGAAAAACGTACTATTTGTTGGTTTAAACAGTGGTATAATCAACAAAAGAAAGTTGATTGAGTGACATAGTGTCGGAGAAACTCGAAAGCTCAAGTTCACAAAGTCGCACAGTGCCCAAAATAAAAAATAAGTTGTCACACATCAAAGACGGCGTGAAAAGGTGACTCGTAGCGGACCGTCTGAGTGTCATATGAAAGCTTATTAGGGTACAGAGAAAAAAAATAGGCACACAGTGGGAAAAAAGCACGAAATGTCAACTTTAATCTCGAAATTTCCACTTTAATCATGTAGTTTATTTTGTCATTAAAGTAGAACATCATAAACTTCATCTTAAAATAGTTTATTTTACTAGTTTCTCAAGTAGCACCTTTGTTCTGTATTTGATCTTCTATGTGCTCTATGTGTGTGAATCACTACGTGCTTCCATCCTTTCTCTTTCTCCGACAGGACACAGAATCCATTGCATTCGTGATATTACAGCTCTCTGAATAATTAAAATACTGAGATGTATATGTGATATCTTTTTTATGATGAAAGGAATGAAAGCATGTTATTAAACATGGGAACATGGTGGCGCAGTGATTGTTCATATCTCACGCAAGAGGCTTGCTGCGCCATGTGCGACCTTCGATGAAATAATTTATTACAGAAGTACTGTCTCTTTCAAACGTACTAACCTCCAATTTCTGTCCTTACTTTTCTTTCCCCAAATACCCAATCGCTGCACAATCATCTCTGTAATAGACGTTAAGCCATCTGTAAGCTTTGAACGCCGATTCTTCAAAACTTTTAAGGAACATTGAAATATCTTCGTAGTACATGTTTAGTTTTTCTATCCGTCTATCCTTCCAGTGTCGCGTCAGCACCAGCAATAATACAGCGCAAGGCAGGAGCTATCCGTGAACTAGCTAGCGCTGTGGCACCGTGTCCTCACATGTTTAATTATTAACAATAGTGATTATTTAAATGAAGTTAAAGTTTTATCTGTATACTATAAGCAACAAATTTTGCTGCATTTCATCTTAAAAATAATATTGTCATCATACACGCTTTATAAAGTGGCGCAGGTTGTACAATATTATAACTGTAGTGCAAGTTTACAGTAGGGTAATTGTACTTATAAGTACAAACAGTTCTACAAGGAGAACTTGATGGACTGATTGAGTGCGTTTATAGTTCTTGGGATGAAACTGTTTCTGAAACGCGAGATCGTACAGGAAAGGCTTTGATGCATTTTGCCGTGGCTGAGGTAGCGTGTGCTTGAAACTGTATACCGATAATTCTCTTTTCGATCAGCTGCTGCTGTGATTCCCCACTCAGATACAGTGATATAAATACTCCGAGTGGTGCAGTGAGAGTAATATGGAAAAAGATAATCTGCTGTGGTAACCCTTAACGGGAGCAGCTGAAAGAAGAAGATGCAGTGAGAGTAACAACGCTAAAGCAGTTATGGTATTTGGAATACTATGGCTATTCCCTGGGCCATTATATTGCTACAGGTTAATTACAATCGGATGCATTACACTAATAAACAATATGCAGTTAATTTCAGTGTATTTATAAAACCACGTCAGGAATGTGGGTCTAAGAAAGAAAGGGTAACCACACAGGAACAGTAGCACTGCTTTGATGCTGGGTGCCGCCAGTCTGCAAAACCGAGTGGAGAAATTGCGTACGCCAGGGTATGAGGTACCGTGGAAATGTGTGTGGCTTTACGCCAAGTTTAGGTTTTATACATCGCGATTTGAGTGTGGAAACGTTCGTACGCAACATTTCTGTGCGTATGCACCGTTTATACATGGGGCCCCTGGCGAATAGTCCTTTGGTGTACAGCTTCTTAAAATTTGAGATAACCTGCTGGTCCATGGGCTGCAGAAGAAGAGTCGTGTTGGGGGGAAGGAACACAACCTTAATAAAGTCGTACTCCTCGACCATATCGTCAAGCAAATTTGGAGAGTGTGCTGGTGCATTGTCCATCAGAAGAAGGCATTTTTCAGGCAGATTATTCTCTTCAAGATATCGCTTCACGGCAGGAGCGAAAGCCTCGTGCAGCCATTCCAAAAACAAGGTCCTTGTGACCCAACCCTTCGTGTTTGCCCTCAACATCACGGGCAGTCTGGCTTTGTTAACATTGTGCTGCTTGAAACCAGAGGGTTCTCAAATTGTTAAACGACTAGTGGCACTTGATTTTTACGTTGCTACTAGCGTTAGCACACAGCAAAACGTTTAACCTGTCCTTCATTGGTTTATGGCCGGGCATAGCCTTCTCTTTCTGGGTAATGTAGGTCCTCTTCGACATCCTCTTCCAGAACAATCTGGTCTCGTTGCAGTTGAACACTTGTTGTGGAATGTAACCTTCGTCCACCACGAATTTTGTGAAATTTTTCACATATTCTTTTGCAGCTTCAGCGTTGGAACTAACAGCCTCTCCATGCCTTACCACACTATGAATGCCACTTCTCTTGTGAAACATTTCAAACCATCCTCTACTGGCTTTAAATTCCTCACCTTCACCACTCATAGAAGGATAGTTTTGCAGGAAATCGCCATGAATCTTCCAGGCTTTCTCACATAACATCGCCTCGCTTACGCTATCCCCTACAAGTTGCTTCTCATTCAACCACACTAGCAACAGTTTTTCCACCTCTTCCAGCACTTGAGGCCTCTGCATGGTTAATTCCTCTTGTGTTAGCTTTCTGTTATCATCTCTTATGTTAACGGGTCGGTTTTGACCCGTGTATTAAATCAGCTATAAAATACACTAAAAACAATAAGCTATCATCCAATTTGTTTCTCATCTCTTGGCTACCTTGTTAGGCTTCCTTATCCATGAAAATGATTG
Organism: Erpetoichthys calabaricus; assembly: GCF_900747795.2. Classification (NCBI taxonomy): domain Eukaryota; kingdom Metazoa; phylum Chordata; class Cladistia; order Polypteriformes; family Polypteridae; genus Erpetoichthys; species Erpetoichthys calabaricus. Next base: position 131,676,655 of record NC_041398.2, on the reverse strand, counting down.
GTTTTAATACTTTTGGTGTGGGCCTCTGGGCCTTTTTTTGTCAGTATACCCCTTGATTTCAATTTAAAAAAATGGTAAAATGAACCTCAAGAGAATCATATTAATAAATAAAAGGTTCTTGTGTTACCTGACTAATACTGAGGGGTATAGAACACATCTCTTAAATAAATTTGTTTCATTTATTTTTTCATTTTAATATTAATAACTAAAGTGACATCTATGGTGTTACGGGTCAATTTCGACCCATAGATATTTACACCAAGAAAAGGCAAAAAAAATATTTTTTTCAGCAATAGAACTTTAATGTAAACTGAAAAAAATGAAAAGCAGAACAGGTCATGACACAAAATATATATTTGCATGGTCAAATAAACAAAAACCAATCAAGAAAATCAAACAAATAGAAATCAATTACAAGTTCCAAAACTAATACAAAGCTAAATCAGAGTAAAAACCTCTGTGTGCAAGAACATGCTTGTGTATGTGTGTGTTTAGAGGCATGTGTGGCAAAAAGTGACACTTTTTGAGTGTTCTTTGCAGAGATATTTCTTGCAGTTGAAACACAATACATTTGTCTTTCTGTCCTTACTGCTTGGGCAGGTCTGACACCTCTTTCTTTTCGAATCAGGCGGCCTGACTGGGGTTGGGGCTGTTTCGGTTGGTGTTGAGGCAGGGCTGGCTGAGGAGGATGCTGATGCAGATTCTCTCTGTGTTGCTGATGGTGAGGATGGAGTGCTGGGTGAGCTCTGCAGCTGTCTGACAAAGGCTGCAGCATCTGGGTCTCGGGGTACCCGTTCCCTTCGCCTAATGTGTGGCTTGACAAGGGAATTTCCCAACTCCTCAAGAAACAGTCTCCGCTTGTTTTTTTTGGTTGAGTTCCACCCTTGGTGGATGTGGCTCCACAACACAAATGCATTATATGCAGACACATCAAGGATGTTGTAAAACACAACCATTGGCCATCTTCTGGTCATTCGCTGGCATGTGTATGTGGCTGTCAGCTTGTCCAGGTTGTCCACTCCTTCTTTGTTTTTGTTATAGTCGTGGATAATTGTCGGCTTTTTGTCACTTCCTGATGATACAGCTGCGTCTTTGTGAAGAGTAGACATGAGTATCACATTCCGGTTTCTTTTTGGACAATATGAGACAACAGTGGTGGTGTCTGTAAAAGCAAACTTTGAGGAAAGTGGAGCCCTGCCCTTCACCTGCAAGATTTCAGCAGGCAGCTCAGGTTTATTTTTCTTCACTGTTCCCACCATGGTAAGTTTCCTCTTGAGAAGTTCTTGTCCGAGGTCATAGCTGGTAAAAAAATTGTCACAAGTGATATTGTGACCCTGCAGTCCAGTGGTCATATCGAGGACCACACGTTTTCCTTGTTTTTTCTCAGGGATGCCACTCGCAGCTTTGCCTGTGTAAATCTGTAGATTCCAGGCATAGCTGGTTCTTGCGTCACAGGCTGCCCAGATTTTTATGCCGTATTTCCCTGGCTTACTGGGTATGTATTGCCGGAAGGGGCATTTTCCTCGAAAAGGGACAAGACGTTCATCCACTGACATCCCTGATGGGACCAAGCTTGTCAGATCTCACTTTGGTCTCTCTGTTGTCAAATCTGAGGACTCTTGATATCATTTGAAATGTCTGAAGTGACATTGTTGCCCGGAAAATATTTCTGCCTGTTGATGCGTCCCATAGACTATCAGTGGCCTCATTGCAGGATCTGTACACTCCAGCAAGAAGAAGAACACCAATGAAAGCATCCAGGTATTCCTCATCAATGTCTTTCCACATGTCGCCATGGACTTTTTTTCCTTCAAGGTTCGTCATAGTAATGATGATTCTTTTTAGTGACAATGGCATAAATAGCTCAAAACATCTTTTGATGTCACTGACTCTGGTCAGAGCAAACCTTGTGATTCCAGGGGTTATTTTGATGACATTTGCAGCAGCTGCCCTGCCATGTACATCATGAGGTACTGAGCTCCAAAAGATCTTACCATTTTTGGACTTGAATCTTTCAGCAGGAGCAGCTTCAGCACCAGTGACCTCCTCATCCGACTCATCAGATGTGTCTGTGTCTTCTGGATGATACTCCACATTGTCTTCCTCCTCAGAAACCTGCTCATCTCCTTCATTTTCACCAAAAATATGATCCAGAACTTGTCTCACTGTAAATCTTCTTCTCATTTTTGCATGCTGCAAATTGTAAATGTGCACTCTGCAAGTCAAATGGCCACTCAAATGAGTGAATTCACCTCACATGTCTGGACATGCCCATCTTTGTTTGTTTTGTTTTTGTGCAGGTATACTGGAAAGCCACGCAAAATGAGAAAGCTCACATGATTAGGAGAGGAGCTGGTTGTCAGTGTGTCAGCTGACAGTGCACTTAGGATTTCAGTTTTGGCTCTAATTATTGCTTTATCATCGTATTATCATAACTGGGTCGAAACCGACCCTAACAACACAAAGGTCATAATTTCAACCAGAGCATTTTATAATTTAGTAAAAATATTTTTTTTTGCTTTATTTTGTTGAAATAGAGGTTCCTGACAAAGTCAAAAAGCCTTGATGCAATAAACAAATTTATGTGATTCTTGTATGCATTTAAAATTTAAAACGGGTCGGTGCAGACCCTAACACAAGAGGAAGGTTTTAATTAACACTGTAACTCCTTTTGCAACATCAGCTGCTTTAATGGCCTCTTTCTTTAGAATAGTCGAAATCATAGATTTTGACTTCTTGTACTCGGTGGCAAGATCAGTAACACGAATGCCATGCTCATACTTTTCCATAATTTCTTTCTTTAATTCGATTTCAATTTTCTTCGAACCCTTCTTCTCACCAACACTACCACTCTTCACTTGCTTAGAGGCAATGGTTAATTGCAAAAATAATTCTAAAGCACACAAAATAGAGCACAAAGAGTTCACAGCGAATGCATGCATGTCTGACCACGAACAATGTACAGGGAGAGACTGAACAGGTGCGGAAATCGTCACGTACGAACCGGAAGGGAAACTGGCTTGTTCGTCACCCGAGTGTGTGGTCGTGAACAGATGCAAAAGTTTGGCGAACTTTTTGGTCGTAACCATAATTGTATGTGTTCCAAGACATTCGTGACCCGAGGTTCCACTGTATAGAGATTGTAAGGGGCAGCAGGCAGTTTATCCCAGCCAGGACACCTCAGTAATGGAAGGATGGGGGAGGCAGCTTATCAAGGACACTGCCTCTCCCAAGAGGATAGTTGGCAGCTTCCCTGGACTGCAGCGGTGCCCTGGATGCCCACAGGGCATTATGGGACTTGGAGTTTGGCAGCACAGCCCTGCTGGATACCATGGGTGCCGCCAGGGGACACTGTGGGAAGATGGTAGGAGAACAAATTCTCACCTAGCCTGGAAGTACTAATGGACTATGACAACGGAAGCCCGAAGTACTTCTGGTCTGATTAAAACCTGAATTCTCCAGCTGACCCGGAAGTGCTGGCAAGTCACGTGGGAGGAAGAACAGAAGCACTTCCGGGTCAAGGACTATATAAAGGACTGTTGGAGACCCAGCAAGTGAGCTGGAGTTGGGACAAGTAGGACAGAGCTTGCTGAAAGGTGTGGAGGAAAGAATTGTGTGATTAATATTGTGATTGATTTAATTGTTTATTGTAGTGGAGGTATTTTGGGCACTATTTACTAGAAAAAGAAGAAATTAAACTGCTTCTTGGTGTTTTTAACAGTGTCTGTGTCTGTGTGTCGGGTTAAGCACTGGTATAGCGCCATCTAGTGTTACAAAAGAGAGAGACAGAGAGATAGTACAAGTAACTTTGGGGGATTGGGACAGAGTTATGTGTGGCTATTTGTGTTTAATTTATCTATTCTTCAACAGTAAACAGTATATTACTCATTTAACACTTTCAATAATTGCTTCACTTGTCTTTTTTATCTACAACTGTGAAATCTGTGTGTGGAGAGGTTAATATCTGTAAAGTAAGTACAATCTGACTTAGCTGACTCTTAACTGAGTCTGAGAGTAACCAGCTTAAATGTTTTTTTAACCCAATTATTACACAATAGGTAATATGGAAGCTGAGCACTGAGCGCAAGACATATACTCTGAAGAATGTGCAAGCTCACTGTAGGGCACATTGACTAACACTGCATCAATTTATAGATACCTGCTAACCTTACCCACATATGTTTGTGATGTGTAAGAAAAATCATAGCACCAAGAGTATTTTACGACATTCATATAGACAATTTAGATTTGAACTTGATCTTGAGCTGTGAGACATGATTACTGTCAACTGCGCCACCATGTCAGTGATAGTAAACTATATTTATAATGCTAAAATTAGAACGTTTTGAACAACACATAACTATAATATTGCTTACAAGCATGTCCTTCATTTCATTTTTATGAAAAATAATTTATTAAAAACACTAATGTTCTCATCTATATATGCAGTGTTCAATCAAATTTAATAGTGGAAAGTGTTGTTTTGAGTTGGAAAATGAAGCAAGATGAAGTGAGTTAAAAAAAAAAAAAAAACTTTTTATCAAATCTTAACACAAGAAGATTTAAACAACTTAAGTCTCCAGACACTACATGCAGCCTGATCCCTGTGTGTATTTTACCCAAAAAAGACAAGTATGTATGTGCATCTTCTAGTAGTCTGGGGAGACAGTCAAGCTATAAAGAAAGTTTTGTGCAAAGCAAATTCTCATTAGATGCTATAAAGAAATCAGTGGGTCAAACGATGTAGAATTATGAGTTAGACAATAATAAAAATATAAATTGTTTTCTGAAGCCAATGTAAGAATTGGATGTGAAACCATCTTTGCACCTGCTGATGGACACTGCCAAGAAATAGCTATCATCGCTATGTCTACTGCAGTACATGAAATTCTGGAATCATTTCCCCCTGTTTACTCATTATCTAGATCTTCTATCTGGTCATCTCAGGTTTCCCATGCCGCTCAGAATTTATAGCTTCTGGCATGCAATTATATCTTCTTATCCAGAAGTGTCTTAACACTCCTTTTAAAATTAAGTAAATTTATATTACCTACAGACAGATTGTGGAGAGGAATGAGGGGAGGGAATAGACCAGGAAATGGAAAACTCTAAAAGAAACAGATAGAGACTTGGTCAGAGGACAGGTGTGGTATAGTGGGTCCACAGCTCTGAGCAAAGGCCAGTTTTAAAATAAATAATCACCATGCTCACGGCTTAGCGGGGGGGGCGTGGTGGTTGTGGCTGAAGCAGTTCTCAGGGCGATCTGCGGTGTGGGTGTTTCTCACCTAAGTGCACAGGTGAGAGACTGCCCACATCCGTGATTGTTCCTGGGGCTGCTAATTTTGCCGCAGCTGCTATGCCCCCTCGAAATATATAGAAGCGTGAGTCGGCTAGAAGAGAAATGAATGAAAAGAAAAAATGAACGGAAAGAGAAAGAGACGGAGGTTGCTGGAAGGAAGTGAGGAGAAAGCCGGTGTGTGAGAGAGACAGAGAGAGAGCGCGAAGGAGATCATGTGAATGAGCGAGAGCAGGCTCGAGTGCAGCTGGACTGTGGGCCCTAGCGAGGTGTTTATCTAACACCTAGGGCAGTTAATTGTTGTTGATCCCACAGCGTGGGAGTCCTGGCCATTGGGGGGGAGCTAAGTTCCAGTCTGGGATGAGAGCGCGACCAAAGCTAGGATTGGGAGGCCTCCTGACCTGTGTGATTGAGAGATAGAAGGTCAGCTGCAGAGAGAGCGTCTCGCCCGCTGCAGGGCCCAAACGGGAGAAGCAGGTGAGACGCTAGTATAAAAGAAGCACCGAGCTTGTAATTGTTTTAAAGGACTGCTTCCAGCAACGTTTTAACCTCATCGTCTTTTAAAGGATTGTTTTTGTTCTATTAATTGATTTTTAAACCTCCACGCTTGTTTTTATGGATTATTTATTTAATGAAGATTTTTTTGATAAAGCACTGCACTTTGTGGACACTTTGTTTTTTTTTGTTGTTGGAGTTTAAATAAAAGCACGTTTGCACTTTTATACACCATCCCCTTGGTCCATTGTTATTGTCTCACTGTCTAGCTCATCGGTAACATTACCGGCGGTGACGGGTTCAAGGGCTCCCGAACAGCAGATGGTAGCATGGAGCAGAACCCGCATTGCCACAACTGGCATTAGGCAAAAATGCCAAAAGATTGCAAGACTAAACAAACAATGTAAGTCAACAGACTAGAAATGATTTTAAAATACAAAGCAAATAGTTTAATACAAAAATCTCCTCTGAAGCACCATTTATTTTACGGTAGTCTGCAGAAGTATGTAAATTAAGAAAGAAATTAAAAGCTAGAATATTTTGCTGAAGCACAGCACCATCTTATACATTTAGGACTTGATGACACAAAATACATCATGTGTCATGTATCCTGTATCATATAACTGGCAATGGGCTTAGCAGCCATAAAAAATATGGCTTTGGCCATCCAATGATTGTGAAAAAATGGTGGCTACCAGTGAAAAAAGAGAACACAATATTTATCACTGGAATAATGAAGAATAAATTTAAACCTCAACAAAACAAATCTAAAGTGTCTAAGAAGGAAATCACCACAACTTCGATTCCTTATAAAAGCCTTCCACTGTGTTGCATATCTGGAGTTTATGAACCTATATATTGGATGTCAGAAACCTGGTGTTTCAGACAAGCCCACCAAGACTATGCCCTTTGGAAAACTAGAAAGGTTTTTCAGGGAATCAAAATGTCTTTCTCATTACGTCCGAGATATTGTTAACTAGAAGGAAGATTCCTGACTTACAATTGTCTTTGCCTTCCTGCAAAAAAAGGCTGTAAAACCTTCACCATGAATGCACAAATACATTTTACTTATCATGACCTTTTTATTGGCCAATCTCATTTAACAGAAATATCTTTTTTCCTGTCTGTTCTTTTAGGCAGATCAGACAAACACTATATTGCCAAAGATTTATGAACACCTGACCATCATACTTATATGTTCTTGTTGGACATCCTGTTCCAAAACCATGGGCACTGATTTGCATGAGGCCCGCCCTTTGCATCTATAACAGCCTCCACTCATCTGGGAAAGCTTTCTGCAGGATTTTGGAGTGTGTTTGTTGGAAATTGTGCCCATTCAGACAATGCATTTGTGAAGTTGGATAATGATTTTAGGTTGATGTTGCAAGTCAGGTAATTGGTATCACATTCAATGTCCCAATTCATGCAAAAGGGTCAGAGGTCTTTATAGGCCTCTGGAGTTCCTTGACACCAAGCTTGTAAAACCAGATCTTTAAGAACCTAACTTTTTCTCAGGGGCACAGTCATGCTGCAACAGAAAAAGGCCTTCCCCAAACTGGTACCACAAATTTTGGGGAGTGCCATTGCCTAAAACATTTGTTTATGCTGTAGCATTAACAGTACCCTTCACTAAAACCAAGGGACCTAGCACAGACACTGAAAAACAGCCTAAGTCACTTATCTGTCCTCTACCAAGCTTTGCAGTAGGCACTATGTTGTCCAGAATGTAGCCTTCTCCTGGTATCCACCAAGCCCAGATTCATCCATCAAACTGCCAGGTATTGATTCATCACTCCGGAGTACATGTTTCCACTGCTTCAGAGTCAAATGGTGGAGTGCTTTACACTATTCCAGCTGACACTTTGCATTGCACTTAGTGATCTTATAAGCATATGTGCAGCTGCTCAGCCATGGAAACCCACTTCATGAAGCTCCTGATGCAGAGGTCTTGTTTTGATGTTGCTTCCAGGGGCAGTTTGGAACTGTTGAGAGTGTACAACAGAGGAGAGGCAATTTCAACATACTATGCACTTTAGCACTAAGCGGTCTCACTTTCTGAGTTTGTGTGGTCTACCACTTCAAGGCTGAGCTATAGACACTTTCACATCATAATAATAACACATACAGTATCCCAGGGTAGATGTAAAAGACCAAAAAATTCACATATTAACTTGCGGCAAATTTGGGATTTTATGACAGTGCCACATTTAAAGTCACTGAGCTCTTATGTACATTCTACAGCCCATGTTTGACAATGGAGATTGCCTGACTATGTGCTTGATTTTATATATCTGTTAACAATGGCTGTGGCTAAAATAATTTGGTGGGTGTCCACAAACTTGGGGCCATATAGTGAAGGGTACCTGGCTTTAAAGGTGTTTAGGGCAGCTTAGATAAATATTATGTATAGATGTGTACAAGTTCAAAATGGTTCCTTAATGGGGTCAGATACCATTTCAGTTATCATTTTGCCCGAGTGGGCTATATATCTTTCAACAAAGCTAATACATGCAATAACTTGATACTTACTGTACGTGATTGCCAATAAAATTCTATTGCTGTTGTGGGTAACATATACATTGAATATACATACACATGATCTTCCATCAATTCTAAAGCCTGCTTTATTCATCTCAGTGTCATTGCTCATTTAACCTAATCTGGCAGCACTGGGAACAAAGTAGAAATGAATCTTGGATAGGGCACCAGTTGATTGCAGGGCACACTCAACCACACAAACACTTTTACTCATGTTAGGCTAATTTACTTGAAGCTAACATGCACCTCTTTGGAGTGTGGGAGGGAAACCTTGGTGTTAAAAAAAAATACATTGACAAAGGAAGAAAATGCAAACTCCACTGTTTTTAAGACTAAGATTCAATCTATTGACATTAAAACTAACCACTGCACCACCATGTCACCACTGAATCTGCCTGTTTTTACTAACCCATGTCAGCAATATACTTTGATTTGTAGAAACTGAAATTCTTTTGCAGAAATTCGGGAATACAATATACATTTTTTTTCAGTGTAATCCTCAAATATGTTTTTAATATTTTTTGGGTATGGAGTTTGATGGCTGTAGAGACTGTTATAACATGAGTAGCTGCACTGTGGCCGACAATGGGGAACAACAAAAGTTGTAATGTAAACTAATCTTTAAATTTCAAGCAATCAACTGGGTTTCTGATGAACACTGATTGGCCTTTGTGATAAATATTTATTCAGCCCAGTATAACACTGTTTTCTTTCTGTGCTGCCATATAAAATATGACTTGAGCCAAACATAAGCCCTCAGCGTTTGGCTGAACCTTTTGAACTGACCCACTTCCATGCACGTGTCTTGTAATCCCAAAGGACCTCTCTGTCTGACTTGTGCACAAACATTAAATAACCACTGTCCTTTGGACTGCACAGCAGCTAGCTATTAATGTATCAGACCCTTAATTCTTTTTGGCTTCATCCTTTCATAAGCTAAACAAAAATAGGAAGAATCGCATAACTGGAAATTGTGAATGAAATTAAATTTGGGACCTTTGGGTTTTTCTATTTTGAAGGAGTTCTTTTGAATCAGCAATAATAGCTCCACATAGCAAAGGAAGTGGGTGATTAAGGAAACATTTTGTACTAAATGAGTGGATGGATAGATGGATGACCCAGACAAATATAATAAGCAATATGTCAAACTTGTCAGCAAGAAAATATATATGGTACAGCAGGGTGCAGTAATCCATGATTATATAAAGGCTCCCTTTATATAATAAATATCATCTCTCTGAAGGCATCAGAGGCAATGCAATGCCTACTCAGAAAGAGGTTTTAATTATAGTTTTTAGGGCTCAAATAGGTAGAAAATATTAAAAGTTTAATGACTTATCTACAAGTGTCACAGGCAAGGAGGATATGTCTGTAAATTTGTATTCTGGGCAAAGTTAGGATCAAAACAAAAAAACATATAAAAGAAAATCCAGAGAGACACTTCAGAGAGGCAGAGACATTTTCACTTTCCGCGACACGGTCAAGTCACGTCATACTGACATCCATTGGAAGCATGTTCCCGTAAGACAGTGACCTAGACATGTCACGCCCCACTTACAAACATTGTCAAACAAGATCACGGTCATCTAACTTCTCAGTTGTTGCCCCGCCCGAACTTTATAAACGACAAAGCGAAGAAAGAGCAAGAGCAGCGTGTCGAAAACAAATCCAAAAGCAATGGAGAGAAAAGAAAGCAAACAAGAACACTAATAATCTATGTTAAACATCACAAACTAGACAGTAATAATCAGCCAAGTGGAACAAGTGGAATTGAAAACCTTGCAGGTCCAATCGGGGTCAGAAATAAAACACAAAGAGTACAAGACACAGTAGAACTTCAAAAAGATGTTCAAAAATGGTGGCGCCATACACATGCAGAGCAGGTTACAGATTATGAAAGCACTGGAATTCGAAAGACTCAACAAAAACGTTGGCGCCATACACACACAGAGCAAGTTCAAAAATATGACAGTACTAAAATTTGAAAGTGTCAAAAAAAAAAGACAGTACAGATCGCATTCACGCTAACAATAACGGAAATAACGGAACAGCAAACACTGATCGAATATATGGACAGGTGATATGTTGTATGTATGTAGATATTGTAAGGCTTTAAAGTTTAAGTCGGAGACTTGTAGATCGGTGAATTCGTGTTGCCATCAGGGACAACTACTGCTATTTCCCAATGAACAGGCGTTTCCACGAGAATGAAAAGATTTGTTGTTTGGTGAATGGGAAATCCACAAACACTACAGGCAAAATATACATGTCTACAATAATCTTTTCGCATTAGCATCATTCAATGAACAAAATGTGGAGTTACACAATAATGGACCATACACTATGAGAATCTGTGGTCCCGCAACAATTAAAGTTACAACAAGTTTAATTTTGAAAAAAATACAATTTGGTCAGGTGTATATTTATGATCACGGAGAAGCGCTGCAACATAGAATTGAAAGAATTAATCGATCCAACGTACTACAAATTATACAGACAATAATGGATACAAATCCATACATCCAAAAGTATCGCACTTTACACAACAGTTAACTACAGAAAACACGGACAAAGAAATTGTCTTGGATTTCTATCTGAATCCAAAAGATCACAGTTGCATTTATAATAAACAAACATGTGACGAATTGTCAGCGATAATAATTTTGAAAGACGGACATATCAAAGACAGAGTAGATATTCATGTATATCCAAAGGCAAAGCATGGTTCGTCATTTCTGTCAAATACTTTGCCACATGCCAACCCTTTACTCTTTCCTTTGCTTTTCCCAGATGGTGAAACAGGATGATCGTACAATATGAAACAAACGCACACCCACACAATTTTTGAGATCCAAATTAGCGATACGTTCCCATGTATTTAACCCACTTCAATCATCTCAACGTCTATCGCAACATTAAATTATTAATGCGTTTGTAAAAATTGCAGCTAATCGTCTCTTCTTTATTAAATCGAATCAAGCTAAACTTAGAACGGAACATATGCAAGGTCTCATTGATCACGTTCAAAATTCAAATATCAATAATTCAGACAAATTCAAAATAGGTAAAGCGATAATATTACCATCATCATATCAACGTAGTCCAAGGGCATTGCAACAGTTATATCATGATGCAGTGGCAATATCCAGAACTATCGGTCGGCCAGATTTATTTCTTACAATGATGTGCAATCCACAATGGCCAGAAATCCGCAGCTTCTTGGGAACAATGCCACCAGCTACATAAGCTCTGGAGATTCCCAATGTCATATAGATTGTTTTATTAGAAAGTCTTATTTTTATTGAATGAACTGGACCCGGTGTTCGGGCAAAAAGGAGATCTTGAAATGCCATTCATATTAAAACGTTTACAGTTTCCTGTGAGAATAGCTTTTGCAATGACAATTAAAAAATCACAAGGACAAACATTTGAAAAAGTTGGTTTATTTATAAGAGACAAAAAAACGATATTCACTCACGGCCAGTTATACATTGCATTATCATGCTGTTAGACCACACAAGGAATCAAAATTCAATGCGATCTTGAAGAAAAGTTCATTCCAAAGATTAGATTTTTCTGGAAGTTTTAAAATAAAAAGTGAACATAATGCATACAGTATGTAACAATTCCCATGCATAAAAAAAACACTTTATATTGTATTTCCACAAGACCAAACTCGGGGGTTGGCAAGCAAAGCGAGCAGGGGGCACAGCCCCCTAGTATTAACTAAAATTATCATAAAGCCAGTTGTGAAAACAAAAGACATTCCAAGGAATCAAAAATTCCTGATCTTTAATTATTAGCAGTCCACCTCAATTCACACCAGCAAGTCTTTTACACTGTGAAAAATACTAATAGGTCTCATTTTTCAACAGCTCTTATGTTTATGAATTAGTTTCTTTTGCACAAGTCACAAGGGTAGGTTTTAATGCAAAAGATTTCAAATACTGGTGTATACTTGCTACCTATAGCAGTAGGAAGTTTAATGTTTGATACAGCACGTTGTTTACCATTTATGAAGGTAGTTTGTTCTATAGTCTCTATGTGCAATGATTTTTTTTGTGCCTTCAGAGTTCAAAATAATACATGTCAATAATTTCCGTTTTTTCAACCTTATTCTTTTCAGTTATTCTTTACATTCAAAGGTCTTCATTCACATGCAAACTACACACATACAAACAGTCACTTTGACTGCCAAATCAGAATTTTTCATTTTTATCTTATCTTTTTAGTCATTTTGCTGTTTGTTTAGACCATAGTGTATGCGTGTATATATATATATTTATTTATCTTATTTATGTAAAGAGCATCTGTAAAAAGACTAATTTTCCCCTGGGGACAAATAAAGTTCTATCTGTCTATCTATCGCGCCTTAACTTGATTACAGTAAAATTACATTATCAGCAAGTAACTCTATTACCATCTTGCAACAAAGGTAATCTATACATATAAAAGGTAAAACCCTCACTAACTCATCACTAATTCTCCCACTTTCCATATAGGTGGGAAGCTGAAATTTCGTGTGCTCGTTCCTTATAAAAGTTAGGTATGTTTCATGTCCTATTGCAACACCCAAGGGGGGTGGGGGGACAGGCATTCCCCCTAAACTGTATATATAGATAGGGGAAACTCCTTCTCACTATTTCTGCATCTTCCAATATACGTAGGAAGCCCAAATTTCCCATACTCATCCTTTACACTGTACTTACAAACGTTAAGTATGTTTCATTTCACGCTGTGCCCTGTAACGAACTTTTGAAAATAATGTCTTCTTTTTTGCAGTTCTCCTTCCTTCACGTCTTCCTGTTGGTGACTCCTGCCTTTTCATTTACTCCACCACTTCAAGGTCGGCATTGACTTGACACAAGATTGCTTCTCCCATGGCCAACTATACGTTGCATGCTCAAGAGTAAGCTCGGCAGACAGCTTGGTCATTTTACAGCCCGAGGGCAGAACTGTAAACATTATTTACAAAAAGATCCTTACATCCTAAAAATGTGCATTTCTCATACACAGCATTTACAATCATAAATTATACTCTTTACAATCATCAAATTCACTCTCAATACTACTCTCAAGCCTACGACAATTACATTGACAATCATGTTACGTCATTTTTAAAATGTTTCCTTCTCTTTTTCATAACTTCTTTAACACACTACTTCTCTGCTGCGAAGCGCGGGTATTTTGCTAGTCTTAAAATAAAGTCAAACACATTAAAAATAGCATGCACATGCAGAGAATTGGCCTCACATCCTGATGATATTAACAATTTTAAAAACTACTTTGATGTTCTTTTCAATTTTGGTGGACTAAGATCTAGGGGTTTACTTTGCTTGATTTTTTTTTTTTTTTTCAGGGAATATACTGTAGTTGTTGATTGTATCCGGGGTGAACTTCTCCAGGCTGGTGGTAAGGCTGCCCTCCTGGCATTGCAAGCAGTCTTTGCTTCCATTTGGGAGATTGGCATCATCACGACTGACTGGAAAATGGGACTTGTCATCCCTATCTATATAGGGAAGGGTGATTGCCTGGATTGCGGCAACTACAGTGGGATAACGCTGCTCTCGATGCCAAGTAAGGTCCCTGCTAGGGTTATCCTCAATAGGATCCATGATCACTTGCTCACCTACCAGCAACTGGAGCAGTCTGGTTTTATGCCTAAGAAGTCTACCATCAACTGCATCCTGGCAGTTCCTTTGCAGCCTTTCTCGATTTTCATAAAGTGCTCGACTCAGTTGATTGAACTGCCCTGTGAGACATCCTGAGACTTCACGGGATCCCCTCAAGTTTACTGGATACCTCTTGTGGTTTTCCCAGTTAATTTTGGGGTTTGTCAGGGGTGTGTTCTTGCTCCTACTCTGTTCAATGCTTGCATGGACTGTGTGTTGGGCAGGTCGTGGGGTCCAGCAGCTGTTGGCGAAGAAAGATTCTCTGATCTTGACTTTGACGATGATGCTCTGATCTTTGTGGAGTGAATGGAGGCTCTGATCAGGGCTCTTGAGAGACTGACTGAGGAGTCTGAGTGTCTGGGCTTGCAAGTGTCCTGGATAAAAAACAAGATCCAGGTCTTTAATGATCTCTTAGGCACAGCAATCTGCAGTGTGTCTGTCTGAGGAGAGAGTGTCGACCTTGTCGAGAGGTTTAGTTACCTCGACAGTGACATTCAGGTCTCCGGAGACTTTTCCTATGAGGTCAGTGTACGGATTGGGAGAGCATGGGAGGTCATGAGGTCGCTGGAAAAGGGGGGTGTGGCGCTCCTGATATCTGTGCAAAAGGATGAAGGTCCAAGTCTTTGCAGTCCTTTTGTTTCCTGTCTTGCTATATAGTTGCAAGACATGGATGCTATCCAGTGACCTGAGATAAAGACTTGACTCCTTCAGTACTGTGTCTCTTCGGAGAATCCTTGGATACTGCTGGTTTGACTTTGTGTGGAATGAGCAGTTGCTCATGGAGTCCCAAATGAGGCACAATACCTGCATTGTGAGGGAGTGTTAGTGATGGCACTATAGCCATGTGGTGCAATTCTTAGAAGGTGATCCAGCTTGCAGGATCCTCATTTTTTTGGACCCGAGTGGCTGGACCAGGCCAAGGGGATGCCTACGTAACACCTGGCTGCGGCATATAGGGGGTCATTTCCAGGTTGTGGGACTGGACTGCGTGTTTGCCTGAGGGATTGCCAACCAGGATCACAAGCTGTTTCGTTGTGTGGTGGTAGTGGCAGCGTGCTGTACCAGTGCATGCTCCCCAACCTTACCTGACCTGTTGTTGATTGTTCCTAACAGAACATTATGAAAATGCTCTCTAAACTATTCAAGATTGAACAACCCATAATGTTTTAAGATGAATATATATACAGTATTAATCTTATGGCTAAATTAATACTTCTTGGTACTCTGGTGGTATGTCTTCACAATAAAAATTACATGTGTGAATTACCATTTCAATGTAAGAGCATCCCATTAAATACATGTTTCACATAAATAAAGAAACAAAGCAAATGCCGTAACAATTAACTAATTAACTAGGCAAAAAATGAGTTTTGTTTGTATCAACATTTTTCTCACTATTTCTCTAATATCAGATGATCAGTGTTTTCAAGTAAGAGAGCAGAAATTGCTCTTGACACAATTTCTCTATTGAAGATTCTAGTCGAATAGGATTGGTGAACTCATTGGGCTGAATGACCTGTTTTTGTGATAATTATTTTAATGTTCTATGCTGTTTTTAAATAAATAAAAAGATATATAAATGGTTACCTTATATGAATAAGTAAGTCTGAATGCTGTTCCAATATTAACCTGCCCCCACCACCTCATTCATGATTGCAACATCAAGTAGTTGGCATGTTTATGAACAATTTTGTATGTAAAAGAATAACTGGGGACAAGATAGAAAAAGCTGTGAAATTACTGTCATGCGTTATTTGAACTCTAAAGACATACAAAGAGTAGAGAACAAACTTCATAAATGATATAGGATGAGCTGTATCAGACACACAGCTTAGGAGAGCAGCTACAGCTACTACTATACACAATACATGTTGAGAACTCCTGCTGTGTTTTATCGTGTAAATGACATGCATCTTGTAATGGGCCAGTGGAAATACAGGACAAAGGTACTTTTATAATCAGCCACTATGAGAATATGGAAAGAAAAAGGAAAGTCTATGTATAATATAAATGAGTTAAACCAAAAAAGGAAGACAGTACCTATTTCACTTTATAGAAATTTTTCCAGTTGTGATCCAATCTTTCAGCCATAATCTATAACAACTAATTTAAAAACTTTTATAGGAATAAATTTATAGAAGTTCTGGATTAATAGATTGTAACCACTTCTCAAATGCAAACTACAAATCAAGAGTTATTCTGAAATACAGTATAAAATGTGATTTTAGAAGTGCACTTCATCCATTATTTTATTTGCATGCAGCATAGTAAACAGTAGCACAAGTTTTACCGTGACCTAAAAGGAAGAATGTAAAATAACTTTTGTTTATTTATATTTAAAAGAAGCAAGTTGGGGTATTCAATGAACTTTTTAGGTAGTTACTGTAACTATAAAAACATTGTTTTCATTTTTAAGAAAATTTAACAGCATGTCATGGGTGCCCCACAATCTGGATAAAGTGTATTCTGCATTATGTCCATTTACTCCATACCGGGGTTAAGAGTGACAGACATTGAATAAGCTTTTGTAATCCAAACTAAATACATACAGTAAAAAGAGCATCTGTACAGCCACGTGTTCTCAATATTCAATACAGCTAAAACATAACTAAAACAAATACTGCATTCTAAATGAAATATCCTAAATTACTTTATGAACAATTCCATGCCTTACATTTTCTATAAAGTAATCACTTGATTAAATAAATAAACTCAAACATTATCCAATTCATCTACCTAGAAAATTAAATCCATGCCATAATACTAATTTAGTTGAAGTCTTTCATGTTTAAGAATCAAAAGATATCCTGCTATCCTTACATTTGATTAATAGTGTTTTGTAAGTAAATGGATGGGTTGCTTTATTGAATCTTAAAAGATAAAAAATAAAGATGATAAATTCACCATTTCTATTGAACTTTACCTAATATACATTACTGTGATTGAATAAGGCAATGAAGGTTCCCACAGGTAAATGTTGGGGCATCAACCCAGTCATCCCTGTTGTAATTCAGTCACAAAAATAACAAAGAAAGGCTGCTATACGTGCCACTACAAACAAAAGAAACAGCAAAAATAAGGAAAGCCATCTTGGCTGTGATAATGTCATTCTAACAAGTGATAGGGAGCTCCATTGTATGGTGCAGTATGTTCTCAACTGATGGCCTCCTTCTGGCAGCAGGCAGGCTTGATAGGTGGGGGACTGGAAGAGACAGAGTCTATTGCCCACACTGAGTGCTTTCTCTGTGCTACGAAGGGAAGAAAAAAAGAGGTTAGTATGAGCACCCCCTTTCAACCCAGGATGGTAGTACCTGCTTTAGATGAGCACGGAGGGCGATCCACAGATACACATACTTCAGTGTTTTTTTTAATTCATTATTATTTTTAAATAACGAAAAAAGGATCCAGAAGCATTGCTTTTAGTAATAATCTTTAATTTTCCCCCTATTCACCATATGTATCGTTGCTTGTGTTTACTCTGAGTAAAGAAAACTGCAAAGAGAATAAGACTTGACTTTTTGTATGGGTAGTCAGTCTGCTGTTTGCTTTTTGCTGGAAGAATAATGATTCGTTTGCCACTGCATTTTTGTCATTTGTCTCTCCTAGACTGCTGGACTAGGAAATGGTATTTACTCCAGCTGTGCACAGTAGTACTGTCATCTAGATATGTTGAAGTGTGGTACACATAATGGCAGTGTTTCATGAGAATTCCACACTATGATCCACAATGGACTATACAGTTTGAAAACCGCTTACCTTCATTGATATATTCCCATATAAAGTATACCTTAACATTTGATTACATTTTGTAAACTGCTACTTCACTTTGCCTGAATGATGACAATATTTTGTTGACCAAATTGCTTTTAGAAAAAAAAATCCTCTTTTTTTTCCTTTTTTTTTTCTTCCTCTCAGCCTTTTACTTATATTTAAGACTCTTTAACACCACAGCTTAATAATACTTGAAAAATAAAACTGGCAATAGCAGGCTATTTTTCTGTTGCACATGTGCATTTCAAGCTTTCTTATTACACTGTGCGGTATCATTGTAGAGGGCTACACAAAATGTCAGTCGTGTTGCGTTTAGTATATATGTGTTGTGTTTGTTTGACTTATTCCATGTATAAAATATATACATACCTGAAGAAGAGTTTCCTTGCTGCATCTGCAAGGAACATCACCAAGCACGGCACCTGACCCTTGAGGAGGTAGTTGTTGCTGCTACTTTCGAGTTGCATACAGTATAAGTTAGGACCACACATTTCAAAAAGAAGAAAAAAAAAAAAAGGAAGCATCAAACGACCATGATCCATCATACCAAGCACTGCTATTATTGCATCAAAGGCATTCACAGATCATCACTGTTTATCCTGTTACACACGGCAGTAAGGGACTTAGGACTGTTCATCAACTACATCCCAGGGCTGTCGGACTGCTTTCTGGAGTCATTGGTGGAACATACTTCATAATAGCACTATTTGTATTGCGGTTTTCTATCATTTCATCATTTGAGACTTGGCTGGCTTTCATCCATTTCTCATTCTCCACAGTTTCCGAGATTTCATTGGACTTTTTGCACATATAAATGTTTGTCATTGTGTGAATTACTATATTTTCTGGTTAAGACAAGGGAGGTTGGGGCCGTATTGAGTTTTTTCTTTTTTTTTTCTATTACTGTATATATTTGCATTTGCATCGGATCAGGGAATGCAGGGATTTATGTGTAATATATTTCATCCTTTTCCAATATAGTCATTTTTTCACATACTGAACCTTTTATCTTTGACCAATTTCTTTCTTTTCATCATCGACTGGGGAATTTGAGTGGAGGGAGGGTAAGGAATGAACGGTTCGATGTGGCCAAGTACAGACTTCGCTCCAGCTTAGCCGGAGTGGGTAACTTGCCACCATCTGAGTGTGAGTGCGGTTGTTACAACATTGTTGGACAGTGGTTAGAGCTGCTGCCCAATGGATTCAGAATCCCGGGGCTGAATGCTGTTACTCTGGTCTTCTTCTTACATGTACAGTTAGGTCCATAAATATTTGGACAGAGACAACTTTGTTCTAATTTTGGTTCTGTACATTACCACAATGAATTTTAAATGAAACAACTCAGATGCAGTTGAAGTGCAGACTTTCAGCTTTAATTCAGTGGGGTGAACAAAACGATTGCAAAAAAATGTGAGGCAACTAATGCATTTTTTTAACACAATCCCTTCATTTCAGGGGCTCAGAAGTAATTGGACAATTGACTCAAAGGCTATTTCATGGGCAGGTGTGGGCAAGTCCATCATTATGTCATTATCAATTAAGCAGATAAAAGGCCTGGAGTTGATTTGAGGTGTGGTGCTTGCATGTGGAAGATTTTGCTGTGAACAGACAACATGCGGTCAAAGGAGTTCTCCATGCAGGTGAAAGAAGCCATCCTTAAGCTGCGAAAACAGAAAAAAAACATCGAGAAATTGCTACAATATTACGAGTGGCAAAATCTACAGTTTAGTACATCCTGAGAAAGAAAGCAAGCACTGGTGAACTCAGCAACGCAAAAAAACCTGGACATCCACGGAAGACAACAGTGGTGGATGATCACAGAATCATTTCCATGGTGAAGAGAAACCCCTTCACAACAGCCAACCAAGTGAACAACACTCTCCAGGGGGTAGGCGTATCGATATCTAAGTCTACCATAAAGAGAAGACTGCATGAAAGTAAATACAGAGGGTGCACTGCAAGGTGCAAGCCACTCATAAGCCTCAAGAATAGAAAAGCTAGATTGGACTTTGCTAAAGAACATCTAAAAAAGCCAGCACAGTTCTGGAAAAACATTCTTTGGACAGATGAAACCAAGATCAACCTCTACCAGAATGATGGCAAGAAAAAAGTATGGAGAAGGCATGGAACAGCTCATTATCCAAAGCATACCACATCATCTGTAAAACACGGTGGAGGCAGTGTGATGGCTTGGGCGTGCATGGCTGCCAGTGGCACTGGGACACTAGTGTTTATTGATGATGTGACACAGGACAGAAGCAGCCGAATGAATTCTGAAGTGTTCAGAGACATACTGTCTGCTCGAATCCAGCTAAATGCAGTCAAATTGATTGGGCGGCGTTTCATGATACAGATGGACAATGACCCAAAACATACAGCCAAAGTAACCCAGGAGTTTATTAAAGCAAAGAAGTGGAAAATTCTTGAATGGCCAAGTCAGTCACCAGATCTTAACCCAATTGAGCATGCATTTCACTTGTTGAAGACTAAACTTCAGACAGAAAGGCCCACAAACAAACAGCAACTGAAAGCCACTGCAGTAAAGGCCTGGCAGAGCAATAAAAAGGAGGAAACCCAGCATCTGGTGATATCCATGAGTTCAAGACTTCAGGCTGTCATTGCCAGCAAAGGGTTTTCAACCAAGTAATAGAAATAAACATTTTATTTCCAGTTATTTATGGTTTCATGGCACCATAAGCAAAGAATGCAGGTGCTTGACTGGCCTGCCTACCAGTTCTAGCCTGTCTCCAATTCAGAATGTGTAGTACATCATGATGCACAAAATATGGCAATGAAGGCTCCGTACAATTGGGCACCTGAAGTCCTGCACAATGGACAAATGGGAGAAAATTACACTTGTTGAACTTCACCAACTAGTGTCTTCAGCGAATATAAACTTGTAAGTGTCTTTAAAAGAAATGGTGATGTTACATCAGGATAAACACTTGACTGTCCTAACTCCTTTCGTAGCAATTTGCAGCCATCAGATCTGACTTTGTATATTTTAAAAAATACAATTAATTTCACAATGTATAACATAAAATAATTAGTTGTTGTAGTGTTTTCAGCATAGTACATGGTGAAAAGAAATTATAAATCACTCCTTTTTGTTTGTATGAGCTTTTTCCATACTGTCCCAATTTTTTTTTTTTTTTCTATATTAAAAATGAATCATAATAGCTAGGGAAAGTTCAGAGATGACCTGCCTTACTGATTTCAGGACCATAGGCTATAAGGAAAGAGTGAAATTATTACATCTTTACAAATCAAGAAATCAAAGATTAATAATTGGCATGAAAAGTGTTTAAAATTATAAATTGATATAGTACAGTAGATATCACCTGTCACCAGTGGAACTTCAGGGTAAATCTTTGCAATGTTGGAAAGAAATACAAGAAACAATTTACAAAGTGTAGAATAAAATAATATTTTGAAGACTTTCAAATGTTTATTTTATGTTTTTTCAAGAATTAGCTGAATAGAGATTGATAAGCTGTTGTATTTGGCTTGTTTTTGTCAAGTGATGCTGTGTTCTGTAAAGTGTTCTACATAAAATTAAATTATCTTTATGTCACAAGGAGCAATGTCTGCAATGACATAGTGAATATTTTTGAAGGACACTCTTAAAGACAAGATTGTTATTAAATTAGTTTATTTCTTGTTCTTTGTGAATTTATTTCTTTATTTTATGGTCTTTGCATTATACAATTACCTCTATAATCTTGCAAGGTCTGTATTCACTTTAAGAAAACCCAGTGAATCAGTTTACAGTGGTGTCCGTCAGTAACTGGTGCTCTTTTACATACAGTGCATCCGGAAAGTATTCACAGCGCATCACTTCTTCCACATTTTGTTATTTTACAGCCTTATTCCAAAATGGATTAAATTCATTTTTTTCCTCAGAATTCTACACACAACACCCCATAATGACAACGTGAAAAAAGTTTACTTGAGATTTTTGCTAATTTATTAAAAATAAAAAAACTGAGAAATCACATGTACATAAGTATTCACAGCCTTTGCCATGAAGCTCAAAAATTGAGCTCAGGTGCATCCTGTTTCCCCTGATCATCCTTGAGATGTTTCTGCAGCTTAATTGGAGTCCACCTGTGGTAAATTCAGTTGGTTGGACATGATTTGAAAAGGCACACACCTGTCTATATAAGGTCCCACAGTTGACAGTTCATGTCAGAGCACAAACCAAGCATGAAGTCAAAGGAATTGTCTGTAGACCTTCGAGACAGGATTGTCTCTAGGCACAAATCTGGGGAAAGTTACAGAAAAATTTCTGCTGCTTTGAAGGTCCCAATGATCACAGTGGCCTCCATCATCCGTAAGTGGAAGAAGTTCGAAACCACCAGGACTCTTTCTAGAGCTGGCCGGCGATCTAAACCGAGCGATTGGGGGAGAAGGGCCTTAGTCAGGGAGGTGACCAAGAACCCAATGGTCACTCTGTCAGAGCTCCAGAGGTCCTCTGTGGGGAGAGGAGAACCTTCCAGAAGGACAACCATCTCTGCAGCAATCCACCAATCAGGCCTGTATGGTAGAGTGCCCATACGGAAGCCACTCCTTAGTAAAAGGCACATGGCAGCCCGCATGGAGTTTGCCAAAAGGCACCTGAAGGACTCTCGGACCATGAGAAAGAAAATTCTCTGGTCTGCTGAGACAAAGATTGAACTCTTTGGTGTTTAAGCACTTTGAGCTACTTTTTGTATGAAAATGTGCTATATAAATAAATGTTGTTGTTGTTGTTGAATACCAGGCATCACGTTTGGAGGAAACCAGGCACCGCTCATCACCAGGCCAATACCATCCCTACAGTGAAGCATGGTGGTGGTAGCATCATGCTGTGAGGATGTATTTCAGCAGCAGGAACTGGGAGACTAGTCAGGATAAAGGAAAAAATGACTGCAGCAATGTACAGAGACTCCTGGATGAAAACCTGCTCCAGAGCGCTCTTGACCTCAGACTGGGGCGACTGTTCATCTTTCAGCAGGACAACGACCCTAAGCACACAGCCAAGATATCAAAGGATCATCATATTCAAAAAGACTTGAGGCTGTAACTGCTGCCAAAGGTGCATCAACAAAGTATTGAGCAAAGGCTGTGAATACTTATGTACATGTGATTTCTCAGTTTTTTTATTTTTAATAAATTTGCAAAAACCTCAAGTAAACTTTTTCACGTTGTCATTATGGGGTGTTGTGTGTAGAACTCTGTGGAAAAAAATGAATTTAATCCATTTTGGAATAAGGCTGTAACATAACAAAATGTGGAAAAAGTGATGCGCTGTGAATACTTTCCGGATGCACTATACCTGTGGTCAAAGACTTTTGTCAAAAACTAAAATGTTAGCACTGCATTGAAAAGTAATACTTCAAAGGAAAGGATTGTTTAGAAAGTCCACAGACTAGACTACTGTGTCTTCCTTTTTTTTCCCCTAAAAAAATTTAATTTGACATTCATGGGTGTGCAAGCCAGTCCGGGCTCAATAAAGATTTGGCATTCCTCATTGAATAAATAATTGACAGACCTACCCTGTCTCAATCTGGGAAGGTTAGTCACTACAAGGTTCCCTACAATTTTATCATTGTTTTTTCAATATCCATCCATCCATTATCCAACCCGCTATATCCTAACTACAGGGTCACGGGGATCTGCTAGAGCCAATCCCAGCCAACACAGGGCGCAAGGCAGGAAACAAACCCTAGGCAGGGTACCAGCCCACCGCAGTGTTTTTTCAATATTTATTATAATATTCAATCAAATTATTTTTAAAAAAAGTAATTTTATTTTGCTATACATGAAGTTTTATTCAGGAATGGGTGCATCTGGCAAGTTGACTAGTGTTTGCTATTAAATAAAATAATGAGATGTATTTTTAACACATTGCGATGAATTGCCACATGTAAGGCAAACATGTACTGTAGGTTAGAATTTCACAGTACTCTGTATACATGAAAAGACTACTACTGCTACTACTTCCGCTAGATTTTTTCACATAATATTGCTCAAAAGTATGTTTTGGATACATGTGCGGTTTGATGCTTTTCAAGGTTTGTATTTACACTAATGTGATTCATCTGCCATAGAAAATTCTCTAAATGGTTGCATAAAGTGATACATGCCTAGAACATATGACATAAAAAATGTAGTTCTTCCTGGAAAGGGTGCCAAGCTGCCAAAGTTTAATTTATATTGGGACTATCTCACTGTATGGCAGCTTGTGGGTAAAACATGAATTTTTCAGAAATGCAGTATATGTACATTGTAATAAAAATAAGCAGAGGAGACACACAGAAAAAGGTTTGGGGAAATCCCTGTATACTGTCAAGTTGTCCAAGAGAAGTGTCAAGACTGATACCAAATAATCACAGAACAAATCAGACATTAGAGACAATGAAGCAAGGTTTGATGGGATTTTTACGTAAAAATGGTAGGAAGTGACGTCGACAAATAAGATGATGTTGAAGATGGAGGATGGAGATGACGACATAATTGGGAGTCAGAAATTAGGTCATCAGGGGTGGACCGGAAGTGAATTCATTTTGTTGGGATGGAAGGAGAAGCACTCACTGGCAGGAACATGAAAGCTGGACCATTCGTGAGAGTCGAAAAGGACATCACCCTGGTGGACCTCCGAAAGTTGCGCTCTTTAATCCTGTGCTTTTCTGCCCGAATAAGGGAGAGAGGCATTAGTACTTTGTCTTAAATCCCCATTTCTCATTCTATCACGCTGCATTGAGTCCTTTGGCTACCCCCTAATCGTGCGTGTGTGACAATATACATATAGAATTGGCTAGTAGGAGAGAACTAAATGTAAATATGGAGTAATGAAAAACAATAGACATTTCTACAAACATGACACCATTCATTATCTAACCTTCTTAATTCAATTCAGGCTTTTGAAGCCAGAATCTATCTGAACAGTGCTAGGTGCAAGGCAATAGCCAGCTCTGGATGGGGTTGCTGGCCCACTGCAGGGAACTATCATACATATTCTGACACTCATTCATGCCAGTCCAGTTTTGAGTCCCTGACCAACCTAACATGCATGTTTTTGGAATATGAGAGAAAATACAGATTTAGACATGGACCGAATATGCAAAATACATAAAAGAAGTAAACAGACCCATGACATGAACAAAAGGTTCTGGAGTTTTAAGGCAGTAGTTTTAACCACCTTGACACCACGGCACTCATCCTAATTCATATGGTGAATAAAAAATTGAATATGGGAGATCATACATTTGCGATAAGAAAAAGTTGTCCCTTGGGGGGCTGTAAGAGAGCGCATAGCTTTCTTGTCCTTTCCTAGTAGTACTAGGGTGTTGTACCGTGTTAGCCATTATGAATGTAGAGAAAAGCCAAGCAAAATGATACCTTTTATTGGCTAACTAAAAAGATTACAATATGCAAGCTTTCGAGGCAACTCAGGCCCCTTCTTCAGGCAAGATGTAATACAGAAACTGAAGTTTCCTATGTTTATATACACCCTCTACGACAAGAAACAACATTGGTAAATATTTAAATGAGAAATTTTAAATGTAAAAAATTAATAGATTCATTCAGGCTAGGGTTAATTTAACAAGAGAGAAAAGAACAATGTATTGTCAAGATCTCTGGATAAGATAACTGTCCAACAAAGTCTTTTGAAGTTTGTAATGAGTTTTTCAAAACAATGTGGGTCTGTAGACAGGTTGTCTGTCATTCTGAGAGATGTAAACAATCCTCATATCTGGCCATAAAACTCTTGTCTTTATTCAATCCATGTTGTAAAGTATTAAATTTTAGCATGAGTTTAACTTCCCATTCTTTTCTTTCTTGCTGTGTTTTGAAGTTGCCCATAAGCACTGTGACTTTAAAGTCCTTCTCACAGTGTCCATGGCTGTTGAAGTAGGCCACCACAGGAACATCTGTGTTGCCATGTTTAATGTGGAACCTGTGTAAATTCATTCTCTGGCATTGTGTTTGTCCAGTTTCTCCCACATAGAGTGCAGTGTCAGGACATTTCATGCAGAAAATTAGGTAGACTACATTAGATGATCGGCAGGAAAAGGATCCCTTGATGTGATGTTCAAGTCGGCAGTGTGGTATAACTATATGGTCTGTATCATAGATGTGGGCACATGTTTTGCATCTTTTCTGTAGGCATGGAGATGTGCCATTTTCTGTTGGTTCACTTAGGGAGCCTCGGACAATTAATTGTTGAAGGTTTGGTGGTTGTCTGTATGCCAGGAGGGGAGGTTCAGGAAATACATTTTTCAGTGTTTGGTCATTGTTTAGTATTGGCTGAAGTTCTTTTATAATTTTTCGAAGTGTTTCAAGATGTGGGTTGTAGGTGACAACAAGGGGGATGCGATCCTTGTTGTCTTTGTTTTTATATTCCAGAAGGTTGTCTCTGGGTATGGCAGTAGCTCTTCTTATTTGAGTGTCTGTTGTTTTCGGGGTGTAACCTTGTCTGATGAAATCTTGTCTGAGCTCCTGCAGTTGTTGATCCCGGTCTGTTGGGTCTGAGCAAATACGATTGTACCGTATTGCTTGGCTGAAAATAATGGAGCGTCTTATATGCTTGGGGTGGAAGCTATCATTTTTCAGGTAGGTCCGTCTGTCTGCAAGTTTGTGAAAAATAGAAGTTACAAGGGTGTTGTCTTTCAGTTGAACGGTGGTGTCAAGGAAGCTGACTTCTGTTTTTGAGTAATTCAGCTTCAGCTTTATGTTGCGGTGAAAACAATTATATTCATTATGAAAATGGAGGAGGTCCTTTTCACTGGCAGTCCAGATTATGAAGATGTCATCTATGTAATGGAGATACAACATTGGTTTTACGATGCACATTGACATGAAATCTTCCTCCAATTTTGCCATAAAAAGATTTGCATAGTGAGGTGCAAACCGACATCCCATTGCAGTCCCCATTTGTTGCAAGTAGCAATCCTGTCCAAATGAGAATAGATTATGTGTCAGAGTGAATTTTATCATTTCTATTACTGACTTTGTGGGTAAATCATGTTGTTTGAGGTACATTTCACATGCCAATATGCCATCATCATGGGGGATGTTTGTGTAAAGTGCCTCAACATCCATTGTGGCAAGTAAGGTTCCCTCAGGTAAGGGGCCTAAAGCAGACAGTTTTTTTAAGAAGTCAGTGGTGTCCTGGATGTAGCTGGTTGTATTATGGGTGAGGGGTTTAAGGATGTGCTCCACCCAACCTGAAACATTTTCTGTAAGGGAGCCAATTCCTGAGATTATAGGCCTTCCTGGGTTCCCTTCTTTGGGGATTTTAGGAAGCATGTAGAAGTAACCCATTTTGGGGTTCTCAGGAATTAAACTGTTTACATGATCCCTGATGTCAAGAGGAAAGCTACTTACTATTTTTTTTAGTTCCTTTTTGTAGAGATCTGTTGGGTCTTCTTGCAGTTTGTAATAATGCATAGTATTGGACAATTGTCTTTGTGCCTCCTGTATGTAATCTGATGTGTTCATGATGACTAAAGCACCCCCTTTGTCTGCTGGTTTGATAATGATTTCTGTATTTTCCCTTAGTGAATGTATGGCTCTCCGCTCATCCCTAGTAATGTTTTCTATCCAATTTTGTTGCCTGTTTAAGATTCCTGTTTTCACTCTCTGTCGGAAGCAGTCTATATAATTGTCCAGGGTAGAGTTTCTGCCAGCTTCTGGTGTCCATGTGGATTTATTGGTGGGGTTGTTGTAACTGCTTGTTGTTGGTTCCTGTGTGTTACTGTTTTCTTTCTTGTGGAAAAATTCTTTTAGTCTGAGTTTTCTGAAGAATTCTTCCATATCACTGCAGAGTCTGATGTTGTCAATGGGCTTTGCAGGACAATATGAGAGTCCTTTTGTAAGTACCGACATCTCTGCTTCATTTGGTGTGTATGAGGAGAGATTAACAATGCAGGTCTGTTGCTCTTTGTTTTTTGCTATTGAGTGTCCAGCTTTCTCTCGTAGTCTATGCAGCTTTTTCTTTTTGTTAACAATAAGGAGTTTTTGGAGTCTTTTGTAATAGCAATGGAGCTCCTTTACCATCTCCTGCCTGTCATTTCCAAGGAGCAGGATGAGGTCTTGGATCTCTCTTTGTGTGTTCTTCTTGATGTTGTAGAAAATTTGGATTAAGTGGTTTCTTATCCTTTCCTTAAATCAAGAATGCTATGGACATGAAATGGTATATCATCTTTTTGCCCAATGCATTCTTAGCAACTGGATGGAGCCGAGTTTTCCACTACTTTTCTTTATGAGCCTTATATTTTTTTTACCATAGCAAGGAGGTCTTGTTTCACCAGTATTTGGCACAAGGCTGGAATCAGCTTTGAACAATCCAGATAGTCCAAACTGTACACTGATAATGCCCAGTCATGGAATTTGAACCCAGAATACTGGACCCATGAAGCAGCAGTGCTAACTACTATGGCACTCCAAAATCTGCCTTATTAACGTATTAGTGGTTCTGTGTTGCCTACTGCAGTCTTCTGGGGTGTCTTGCCTTTATTTATAATAGCAAGCAGTTTTTTTTTTAGTGGTGACAGTCTGTCTTTACTTTCTTTTCTTATTGGTACCACATTAGTTTGTTTTTCTTGGCTTTGTGTATTTTAATTGCTTTGTTTTATCTTCCCCCCCTTGTGCAACAGCAAAAGGAAGTTTTCATTTGGCTATAACTGAGAGGGGTGCCGGCTGTGGTTTCTCAGACTGCTGCTAGATCCTTTGGTCTAATTCAAGCTATCAAGTATATAATGATTTTTCTTTGGGCTCTTGTCAATGCTTTCTACACTGTAACTCCTCATTTTCTGTTTTTGAAGTTTTATTTAATCTCTGTTTTCTTGTTCAGATACATCTTTCTCATCACAGATCTGTGACTTTTTGATCCAGTGGGTTTTAGATAATTCTTTTGGAAAAAAATGCCTTGTCTAAAGACACATTACTTTCTTCTGATAACCTAATTTGCTACAAGAAGACTGGTAATCTTTAAAAAGCTGGCCTCCTGATGTGTACTTTTTATGTTATATTTTTGTTTAATGTTCACTTTATCAATGTATAAATTACATTATTGTGAACAATGTATTTAATCTCTTTAACAGTTACGATATCTAGTCTAATTTATTTTATTTATTTTGTATGAGCCTGTATGGCTGTCAAACTCAAAAATAACTTTCGACCCTGACTTTTAACAGCAGTTTAGTTTGGCTACAGGAAAGTTCATACTGTATCATTTTTTAACATAATTCTAATAAAGTTCGTTTGGCTTTTAACTTCTTCCTCATTTTCAATGTATCGGTCAGGCTAGCGGCAATATCTCTAATAACAGATGGGTCTCTTGCAATTGAAGCTTTCCAGTGAGGTTTAGCCTAGAAAGGAAGACAATTCTGAAAGACTTACAGTATATATAAAAAGAAGATTCTATACACCTCAATTTGAATATATGGTTTCCTGTGAGAAACGCAGTCATAAAAGGAGAAGACAAAATCTCAGCAATGTTTATTGCAGAAGTAGGAGTGAGGTTGACTTAAGTTGACATTTCTGGCTTCTGCCCCATTTGCCATACATGATATACTGAACATTCAGACAATAAACTGCAGGCTGTGTACCTTACCGTGTCTGTTTAGTACAATTCTAGCAGGCAACTATGTCCTCGTCTTCATTTTACTATAGCGTGGTTAATTGAATGATTTGGTTGTTAGTTTGTAGCGGTCTAGTGCCGCTCAGATTCACACCATCAATAGGACTGTGATTTATTTATTTTTTTGGTGGGGATTCCAGGAACACACCCAGCCTTGGCCCAACATGCACACAGTCACAGACACAGACGAGAAATCATCAAATGAATAAATAATATATTAAATAGAAAATCAAATTCAAACAGCAAAATTTAGACATTTCCCTTACCTTTCGGCGATACTATTTTAACATAACAATCAACCATGACAATAAACACTCACGACAATGTCCTTATGTAGTTCCAATGCAGCAGAAATGGATGAAATGGTATGGAGTCAAGATCCCGGGAACAGCTTCCATAATAAATGAATTAAATAGTCCTACTGGTAGTCCTGAGCGGAGAGGGGTGAGATTTGCAGGAGCACTCCCTCTGAAGACACACAACGACTAATCCACCACTATTCACACGACAGGCAGGAACGAGACAGTCCATTCATCCTTGCAAGAAACGATTCAGGGTGCAAATGACTTTACAGTGGTTCCATAGGACGAGATACACAGAACATAGCTCTTCCTCTTGCTGCTTTGCCAACCCCTTTTCAAGTTTCCCACTGGCCCTTCGTGTCCTCCGCAGCCCCTGTGCTCATAGCCATCCAATGAAGGCAATCCTTTTCGGGGCTGCTGGGAAATGGAGTCCTTCCTTCTGGAAGAGGATTTCTAAGATGATGTTTGTCAGTGAAGTGGTTTCTTCATAATTCTCTGTCTTAGGACAGAAGATTGTTCTCTGTTCGCTAAAATACCTTTTGCAACAATAGCTTTCCTTAACATGTTAACAGAAATTACCTTTTGAAACAAATCACTGTAAGGTTGTTCAGATGAAATTGAATCTTTTCTAATTATAGTTTTTGCTTATGACTGTTAAAAATGGACTCCTGAGTTCTGTGGAGCTAATGTTCTTTTGATTTTTGAATTACAGTACATTACATATATCCTTGTCACCTTCTAGGTGTAAAATGTATTCTTTATCAATATGGGTAATCTAAAGTAAATTTAATTGCATGTGGCATTAAGACTAATAGCTTCTTGCAAGCACTATGGAATACTGTCCTAAAAATCAGAGCCATTATTTCTGCTCGGTGCAGAATGTTGAGTAGTGAGTAGTGCTGCTGCAGATCCAGCATCATGAGTTCCAGTCCTGTTACAAATTATTGCTCATGCACCATTTGCACATTCACCCTCTCTCTTGCTGAGACATTTTCTTCCACATTCATAAAGAGTTGCTAGTTAGGTTGACTGGGAATTCTAATTTTTGAGTACAAGTGCGTGTGTGTGTGTGTGTGCATGTGTACGCGTGTGTGCGTGTGTGTGCGTGTGTGTGTGTGTGTGTGTGTGAGCAAGCATGAGTGGGCCTTGTGAAGAGTAGGCACCCTGTGCAGAATATTTCCTGACTTGAGCCCACTGTTGTCAGGAAATACTCCAGTTTTCAGCGATTGTAAATTGGATCAATAGAGTTTATGAATGTTATGTTAAGTTATATCTCAGTGATGACAATTTTCATAGTATGCAGAGAAGGGTATGTCTGTCCTTTATAAGGATAATGCAAACTCCTTATTCAAAACAATCTGTGGTCTAAGACTTTTGAAACAAACATAAGAAATTTCCACAATAAATGAAAAGGAAGATTCAAATAAAAGTAAAGCCCCATAATACTTATACTTTCTTTTACATTGTGGGAAAATTTAAACCAGAAGATATGTGGCAGACACCTGTTGTCCAGCAACCAATGGTGATTAAATGTCATAGCATGACGCACAACAGAACAGAACCAATCCTGTGGTCAATGCAGTTCACCCCAAAAACAGCTTTATTTTCTGAAGTCTTTAGAGTAACCAGACAGTACAGCAACATAGTATATAGCATTTACCATCATAATCTGTTTCTTAGTTTATGCATAGATTCCATTCTTCAATAAATCATTATTCCCTGCTTTGTTTTTTAATTTTTACTCAGTTTTATGTAATTATCCAAACCTATAAAATAAAAATATTTGATATTTTTACAGATAAAGTAAATATATACTTTTTAATTATAATTTGACATGCACCTTTCCAAACCTTTCCCTCTTGATAAATCTTTATCTTTAGTAAATTTTTCATACTGATTGATCTCTTTTGCTCTTAGATTATAAAAAATAATTTCACTGGTTCCTCCACATCTTATGTGAAGCCTCTGACCAACAGAACATACAGTATTATTTAAGGCAGTCCTGTCTACATTGGTGGGGTAGCATGGTGGTTCAGTTATTAGTGCTACTTCCTCACCTACATATCTGGCACTCAGGGTTTAAATTGCTCCCCTGGGTGCTGTCTGTGTGGAATTTGCACTTTCACATTTGTGTGGGTTTTTGTCTGAGTGTTCTGATTTTCTTTTAACATTACAAAGATGAGAGTGCTGAATTGATTGATGATTTTTTACTGAATGAGTGCAAGTCTGCATGAGTGACGCAGTGATGGGCAGGCGTTTTACAGCCAATGCTACAATACCAGGACGTGCAGTAGCCCCCCAAATCCCAGAATCAGATTTAATGAGTGTTATATGATTTTATGATAAATACTCACCCACTGCAATAATTCTACACAAGTTCAGTTACAATACACTTAATACAAGTGTCACATGTGCATGTGAGGTTTGCCTTTTCCAGGGTCCTATGTAAAAGGTACATAGCTGAAGTTGAGAGGCACACCACAGCTGTTATGATTGACTGATATTTTTCATTTTCCTCCTCTCTTGCCTTGGGGATTTTATGTGTATTTTCTCCCTTACTGAAAGGTTTTGAATGGTGCAGAATTTATTTATAAAGTTGATCTACACCTCTTTTCCAGCACCTTCATAAGTGTTTCCATTTTGTGCATTGCCCAGTTAGCATTGCTAGATAATTCTCTGGAAATTTACACTGTGAAACATCACCATCACAATGGGTTAACAAGTCAACTCCCAGCATTTCCTAATCCTCTAAGATTACACATAGAAAACACAACTTTGGAATGTGAATTTACGATTTAAAGATCATGGTTATTCTTGCTTTGATTTTCCTGACTTATGAATTTAATTTAGTATTTTGACTCGAACGTTAGAACTGATCTTGTGGTAATGAGCCTTGTCTGACTTTAGACTACATTTTAATGTCTGGTCCCTTTCATTCTCTCTTGCTTTTCATTTTTTAGGGCATAATAACAGCATAACCATTATTCTGCTTCACACTTGGCCACAAAGAGTTCAACCAATGACTTCATTTAAGTCCCAACTTCCTCCTCAACTCTACCCTTCCTCCATTATTAGAGCTAAGCAGCTCCTGGAAGTGCCCATTTTTTGACCTGCACAAACACCCTGCTGCAACAATCTATTATTTTTATACTGGAATACTGGCTTGGATAGACTTGTGGCTAATGAAATTAGGAAGTAAAAATGTTACATTTAAATACACGATGGGGAGTTGTAGTGGACTTATCAATATCAACGTCCATACAGTGTACAGAAGCAGGCTATTCTTAAGCTTTACAATGCACCGGTGAGGCATCACCTAGTGAACTGCAGGCAGTTTTGATCTCATGGCTACAAACAACATATAGCAGTGCTAGAAAAATTCCAGAGAAGGACTAGGTTGATTGCAAGACTGCTGGGTATGAGTTATGAGGAAAAATTAAAGGACTAAAGGATTAAGATTAAATATGTTTTAAAATAAAATAAGGAATTAGTACAGTAGATCCAGGCTATTACTTTAAGATTAGCTTCAACAAGAACATTGGCATCCAAGGGTAAGTTTCACACAAATGTTAGAAAGTTTTTCTTTACATAGAGGACCATAGACACATGGAATAAATTATCAAGAAGTGTGGTTGACAGCAAGACTTTAGGGACATTCAAAGCTTGACTTGATGTTATTTTGGAGAAATTCGATGGATAGGATTGGCACCTTTCTTTGAGCCGAATTTCATGTTCTGATCAAGAATTTTCTGAAATTTTGAATCTTCTAATGTCACATCATCCTTCTTGATATTTTTCAGTTGTTTTATAGTTTACAATAGCTTTGAACATAGTTTGATCCAGCTTGATTAACTAATTATAACGTATGTTCAAGCTTTCTAACATATCTAGCATGAATAAAATTAAATGTATATGTTATGACATGACATCCTCTGTTTTACTTTTTGTTTTTTATTAGTGTTATATTTTTTTTTTCTAGACTTCTGACTACACATTGAGGTTATTATGGTCAGAGAGCCTCTGGTTAATAATTTTTATGTTATGAAGTGTCAATTATTTTTCACATATTACTTTGAAGTTTCTGTGATGCTATGTTGGTTTTTTATGATTTTTGTAGCATCTTTTCTACAATGTGATGCTCCATTGCCAAGGAATGTGTCCTGGAATTTGTACAGCATGGTAATTTAAAATTAAGCAATGTCATATTCTCTGGTATCCCCGACTGTTGATAAACCCACAAAACATTTGCAGTGCAAATTAATTTATTGACTTAACATTTATCTTTTTAATGTTGACTTTTGAGTTACACTTTTAGCTTTGATGATTTGGTTAGACAGCTTTTCTGGTATTGTCATTAAAAGACCATCATTTCAACTTTTTGTCCACATGACCTGCCCTTGTACTCCTCATTGCAAAATAGCATACTGTTTCTACATTTATTTTTTTATTTTTTACTTTGAACATAAATGGGATATCATAAATAGCATATAAAATGAATAAAAAGCACATTTCTGAATTTTATTATATTAACAGTTCATTTCTAGTTTTATTTTCAAGTTTTGCATAATTGCAAGTTGGCAAAGCGTATAAAAGATTGTTGCAATTTACTAGTGTATACAGCTGTCTGATTTATTCTATGTCGGCTCAATCAATTTGAAAAAGGAAAACAAAAACGTTTAATGACAGATTAGGTTGCATGTTTTACTTTAGATGGCATAGCAGTGATTAAAAATTATTTCTAGAAAAAGTATTCTTGCATCAAGAAAAATGTCAAATTATCCTAGCATCAGCTCTTCATTTGATTGATATTGCGGCCAATGTGAGTGTACTGATGTCAAAAAAAATGATTCAGCTGAGCTATCAGAAAAATGTATTTCCACTGTGGACAGAAATCTTAAAAGAAATACAGTTAAATGACTCTTTACACCACAGGATATAGAACATCTGCTCCATTCCTATTGCCAGTCTGAGCAGCACGCTTCAAATAATGACTCCTCTTCAAGCTCAGGTTTTTCCTCGGTGCTTGCCACCAGATGAACTGATACTGCATGAACCTCAGATCTCCATCTTACAATCATGTCTCTATCATTGTGTCTGTCTTTTACAGGCTGAATCATTATTTGGCTCCACTGCTCGTCACTGCTGCCTTGTGTTGGGGGAGAAGGGTGTGGAAACACTATAGTAGCATGGTTCAAACAAAATCAGGGATCAGCTGAGTGATAATGCTAAGAGACATTCACATTCGGGTTCTGGCTGGAAGAAAGATGTAAAGCTGTGGATTGAACTACCCTGTGCTGCCAGAGTTGTAGATCAAGTGATGTGGATCACCTGGGCAAAACCAAATAATGAAAACTGTAGGAGTTTTATTGTCTAATAGTCCTTTGATTGCACGTGCAATACTTGTTCAGAACAAAATCGGTTTTGTTCTAAACAGTATGGAGAACATCCGTTAACTTTGCATTTGGTTTTGACTTCCATATCAGTTATTAATACAGTCATGTCCATAAGTACTTGGTCAGTGATTCAGTCAGTCAGTCATTGTCCAACCCACTATATCCTAACACAGGGTCAATTTTCAAAATTTTGGCTATGTACACCACCACAATAGATTTGAAATAAAGCAATCATTATGTGATTTAAGTGTAGACTTTAAGGCGTTTGAGCCTTAAATATAAAAAAATATCGTATGAGCCGTTTAGGAATGACAGACATTTTTCTGCATAGCCTCCCATTTCCAGGGGCTCAGAAATATATGGACAATTGACTGACAAGCTGTTCCATAACAAAGTTGAAGTGGTTCCCTCATTATTTCATTAACTAATAAGCAGGTAAAAGGTCTGGAATTTCACACTTGTTTTCAAGTGTGGAATTTGTGTCTGGGAGCTGTCACTGTGAACTTTAATATGGGTTTAAAAGAGCTGTCCATGCAAGTAAAAACAGTCCATCATTAGGCTGAGAAAATGAAACATACCCTTTAGAAAGATAGCAGAAACACGAGGAGTTGTCAAATCAACCATTTGGTACATTCTTAAAAAAAAAAGGAACCCACTGGTGAACTCAGCAACACCATAAGGTCTGGAAAACCACAGAAGAGTGCTGGATGATTGCATATTTCTGTCCTTGGTGAAGAAGAGCCCCATCCACAACATTTAGCCAAACCAAGAACCCTCTCTGGGAGGTAGACTTATCATTGCCAAAGTCCACTATCAAGAGAAGACTTTGTGAAAATAAAGTTGCAAACCACTGGTTAACCTCCTAGCATAGGAAGGATAGATTAGGCTTTGCCAGAAAACATTTTAAAAGCCTGTCTGTTTCTGGAACAATTTTCTTTGGACAAAGGAAACTAACATTAATATACACCACAATTTTGGAAAGGGAGGAGCATGGAGAAGAGAAGAAATTAAGGTGGAGGTAGTGTTATGGCATGATCATGTATGGCTGCAAATGGAAGTTGGTCACTGGTGTTTATTGATGCAGAAGCAGCAAGATGAATTCTGGAGTGTATTGGGATAAACTATCTGCTCTGACTCAGCCACATGCAACAAAACTGATAGGATGATGCTTCACAGTACAGATGGACAATGAGCCAACACATGCTGTGAAAGCTAACCAAGTGCTTTTCAACACAAAGAAGTGGAATATTCTTTACTGGCCAAGTCAATCAACTAACTTCATCCCAATATGACATGCATTTCACTTGCTGAAGACAAAACTGTTGGCAGACTGTCCAATGAACAAGCACCACCTGAAGACCGCTGCAGTAAAGGGCCAGCAAAGCATCACTAGAGTGGAAACCCAGAACTTGGAGATGGCCATGGGTTTCAGACTTCAGGCAGTTATTTACTGTAAAGGATTTTCAACCAACTATTGAAAATGATCATTGTTTATGATTATGTTAGTTTGTCCAAATACTTTTCAGCCCCTGAAAAGTGGGGGGCCATGTATAAAAATTGTCTCTTTTCTAAAGATGTCATAAAATATTTTTGTTGATCCCCTTGAATTAAAGCTGATCAGTCACATCTTGATTGCTTTGTTTCAAGTCCACTGCGGTGGTGTACAGAGCCAAAATTATAAAAATTGTGTCACTGTGCAAATATTTATGGACCTGACTATAAATGAACCTCTAACTAGAGTTCTACCTGAGAAAAAACATCTAAACTTGGCACTTGTTTTAGCACTTGTTTGTGATGCTTTTTACTTTGTGTAATCTTCTTGCCACATTTCTGTCTGTGCCATTGGTGTTTTAACACTGCATTTAGCTTATTTGAACAATAGCTATATAAACAAAATGTGTTATTATTATTATTATTATTGTTAATATGGACCTGCATGCTTTTCAGTTTGGGATAGGCGCTTCAAAACATCTTACTTATAAATGATTAGACTGGGCAGATCATAAGTTCAATACCAGAAGGAGTGAAATACTGCAGACAGAACCGAAATTTACCCAGGGATTTAATCATTTTAGTAGGTGCAATCACTAACTGAAGCACTGTGGCTGCATGAAAAAAGTAGTTGTGTTTTGCATTGTATTGAGGGAGTATTACAGTTGGCTTCTTTCTGATTTTGCCAGTACTGACATCCTCCTTTACCTCTTGATTAGTGTCCATACTGATCTTCCCTAACTTTCTCAGAGCTTAAGTGCTCATTTGCAGTGGATGTGGATGCCAGTAATATGAGGGCAAGTACTGAACTCTAAAATCAAGAGCCAGATCATTAATGGTACTACTTGTGCAGTGCAATTTTTGTTGTTAATGGTGGAGGCAAAGTGGCAGCAGCAGAAGTCATTTGTCTCTTCCTCTCCTTGTATAGGAATCTTTTACAGCAACACTCACACACTTATGAAGTACTTATGTTATTTCTCAATAACCAAGAGTCAGAATCAAGCCTATCCTATGGCTTAGGCCAGTTTTGCAGACAAGAATGCATGGATACAGTTCCCACTCATGCCATTACAGCCGCACTTATTTTGACAAAGAGACCATCTGAGTTAATGTTGAGAGGCCTGTTAAGAACCACAGCCACATTTTAGAAGTCTACAGAAGAAAAGATGGCTTCATGACTAAATGTCTTGCACATTATAACTTTTAGACAGAGTATCTCCCCCAAAAAAACAGAAATGTGGATATTCTAGCTTTTGTTTGTGGCAAAGAAAGATAAGCACCCACAGATTACATGTACATGTTCCACTCTTCTTGATGTGCTTGGATTTATACTCTAACATACTTTTTTCTATGACAGATTTAATCTGAAGTATTTAATACTTTGGCTATTATTTTCATATTTACCATGTGTGTTTAATGCTGTAACACAATTTCCTGATGACCTGCCAATAGAAAATACTTCATCTTGGTAGCCATGGTCTACATTAAAATTCATCTCCATGTTTGACATAGTAGAGCGTTCAGTGATCTGACTTGACTGTTGGAGTTCAAATGTTGTCAAAGGTGTTCCTGTATTTACATGAGCCAAAGACATACACCATACCTTCTATAAAACCTCTAGAGCATCAGGATCTCACCACAAGTACCATCAACACTTTCTAATCCATCCTATAATGAAGTAAAACAAAGTGCAGAACACCTGATGCATGGTTTTGTTGGCAGGTGATTTACTGTGTACAAATGTTCTGCCATAGAGGTAAATTATGGAGAACAAAAAAAAAATAATAATAATTCTTTGAAAGATCATACCAAAAAGCTAGCAGTTCAGTGGGGACAGAGGCACAGGCGAAGCCTGTCTGCTTTTTTAAATTCAAACTTCATTTGTATAGATAGATAGATAGATAGATAGATAGATAGATAGATAGATAGATAGATAGATAGATAGATAGATAGATAGATAGATAGATAGATAGATAGATAGATAGATAGATAGATAGATAGATAGATAGATAGATAGATAGATAGAGATAAGGAGATGGAGTGAAATCTTAAATTAACAAAGATCAACAGCAGGGAATTTAAGAAAACCAGGTAATAAAACCAAAATGCAAGGCAAGCTAGTAGTAAAAATGGTTCACTATAATTCTTAGTCACTGAGAAGAGTCAAATGTAGTAAAAAGTAAGCAATAGCAGTCTTCGATGGCAATGAGACTGTGGCACCAGCCTTTAGAATGTTGCACAGTACAATGTTGTTTTATATTAGTTATGTTTTATAAATTATGAAAAACACTGGCCTAGCTCCAGATTGCAAGCTTTTTCTGGTACCAGGAAGTAAGGCCTGTTTTCAATATAACTATCGACTTTTTTTCCTTTAGTAGGCCAGCAAAGAAAGTACAGATACCATCATGAATTATTATTATTATTATTATTATTATCTATCCATCTTCTAACCCACTTATTCAATTTAGGGTCCTAGGCAAGTATCATATATACTCGCATTTAATTTCGCATTTAAGTTGGGGCTTGATTTTACCATATAATTTCCGATATTTTATAAGGTCGGTCATATAAATCGAATGTGGAAAATGCACCTTATTGGTCCAAGAGATTATGATATGCTAACGCCCATTTGAGAGAGTAATCACGGAGCACACTGCCTTTTTTTTCTATGTTTTGTGCCTACGTGACCACACAGTAATACCCAAACTATTCCAAAATGACGTTTGCACTGTTTTGTGTTTTTGTGTCTCATACCCTCGTACACCTTTATCATAAGAGCATCCTTTATCTATGATGGAGCATTCGATCAGAAGAAAATATGAAGCTGGTTTTAAATTAAAAGTCATTGAAGTGGTGAAAGAAATTGGTAACTTGGAAACTGCGCTGCTGCAACAAAATTCAATGTGTCTGAGAAACTGGTGCAAGATTGGAGAAAGCCAGAAGATTAAAATAAAATAAAATAAGTGTCGTATTTTTGAATGGGTGTATAAGTCAGGGTCTGATTTTTTGACCAATTTTTTTCGGGTTTCAGGACCCAACTTATATGCGATTGTATACGGTAATGCAAATCCCAGGAGCATCAGTGACCAGTTGGTTGCAAGTTCATAGTTACTCACACACCAGTACTCATTTATACTTGGCCAGTTTAGAGTCATGACTTATTACTGTTTCAAGATTGTGGGAAGAAAACAGGATTACCTGAAGAAGGACTAGCCATACACATGAACAGAATGTGCACCTCTACATATGCAGTGCTCAGGCTGTAATCTAGGTGTGGTAACCACGTTTTCACATTCTATCTATAATGTTCTTTCCTTTTGTCAGTTTCTTTTTGTTATTGTTTGCCATCAGCCTGATTTTTGAATGCTGGTGATCTCATTCTCAGTTTGGAGCTTGCATGTTTCCTCATATCTCTAAGATATGTTTGTTAGGTTAACTAGTCCGTGAAAGTCAGTGAGGATGTGAGTGTGACTAAGATCTATGATGGACTGACTTCCTGTCTTGGACTCAGAGCTGGTGGCCCACCATAACCATGAATTTGAGTAAACTATTTTGAAAATTGTTGTATAGATTTTTTTTTAACCATGAATCCATCAAAATGGAAGAACACTAATGTAATTTGTTCATGTACTTTAGAATATTTGCTATAAACAAGATGCAAAACCTTTCAAACAGTTAAGATCTTCTGACTATGACATTCTTTTTCCAAAGTTCTGCTGCACAGTTCTTAATAATTTCCATTGTGTTTCTGTGGCTCCTTATCTTTGGAATTCTATTCCTCTGTTTGTGTGTGTCCATACTTCTGAATATTCTAATCCAGAACAAATATGTACCTGTTCTCTATGGCTTTTAAATGGATGTTTTTATCCATGAGCTTTCTTGGATGATGCATATTATTATAATTTTACAGTCACATCCTTACTTTACAAAACAAACTTGGTCTGCTACCTTTAATACTATATTTGTACTTGATCCATATAAATCCTCATGTTTCTGTGTCTAAAGCTATTCCTATTTATAGTGGTCAATAATTTTATGTAACAGGTATTTGGAAATTGTTTTGCGCCTCTGGGCATTTGATGTGTAAGTTTTGTCAGATATACTTCCATGGTCATCTTGGTTTCTTTCAGTGGTGCAGTTCCCGAATTTCGTACATATCTTGTGATGGTGCATTCTATATCAAACAAAGTTAAAAAGCAATGTCAACAAAAATAAAATATATAATGAAAGTTGTTCTTTCTTGTCATGCTGGCAAGGCAATTTGAGCTAAAATGTGATCATTGTTGCAAAGTAATGGATCTTCATTTTTTAGTGCCCTTTTCAATATAATTATCTCCCTATTCACACCATGGCATTGCCAACTCCATATTGATATAGCAAGTTAAGAACATAGATGGCTGTATAAAATTAATTAAAATTTAATTTAGCTTTCCAGTGTAGTCTGCTCCCATTTAACCAGAGTAATAAGATGGCACCACATTTTGAACACAAGAATTAAAGTATTAGTTACCCGCCAATTACTTGCAGCAATTCATTTCAAAATTTTCTGGCTGGGAGTCTGGGAAAGAAACATTTTCCAGTGAGGCGCTGGATTAACTGCATGTGTTGCTGGAAAACGAGTAAAATATAGTGGAAACACCATACAGTGAATGTTTCTAAACCTTCAGTGATGGCAAACCTTAGTCACCAAGTAGCCACAACCTATCACTGAGAGAACATTGGTGTGAGAACCCATTTTTTTAAAATATACATCATTGTTTTAAGGACTTCATTAGAATGAATAAATAACAAATCAGCAAGATATGGTGCACTCTGTCATATTCAAATCAGATCAGGTAGCCTCTCTTCTATTCTCTAGGAAGCATACAAAGAAAAAGATTTA
The DNA here is from genome assembly GCF_900747795.2 of Erpetoichthys calabaricus. NCBI lineage: Eukaryota > Metazoa > Chordata > Cladistia > Polypteriformes > Polypteridae > Erpetoichthys > Erpetoichthys calabaricus. Next base: position 131,635,186 of record NC_041398.2, on the reverse strand, counting down.
ATGTGGAGAAATCAATCAGCGATACTGAGGTATCCAAAAGGTTAACAATGGTTCAGCAGCATACTCATTTAACTGAGTACAACACGTAAAAATGCCTACCATATTCTAAAGAGGGTGTTATGTCCATTAATGCTAATTGTAAACTCTAGACCAGTGTTTCTCAACCTTTCTGGTGTCTTAACCCACTTTTTCCCCATGTAAGTGTCTCTCTCACAAATGTCACAGAGAGTCCCCCTTACCGAATTGAGCACAATAGACAGAACCAGTCACCAACAGCTAATCAAGAATGAATGTGAGAGAGTACTTCCCACATTGCAACTGACCATGACCCACTACCATTATAAGTGATAGAAACTCCTGTCCCACTAGTGGCCTCCTGCAACTAATGACCCAGTTGTTGAGAAACACTGCTCTACAGTAGACTGTCTAAAACATAAAATAAGACTTTATTGCCGTAAGGTATAAACAGGGGACATCCGCAAAACCCACTATTGTAATGAGCTATTCAAGCAGATGTCTGAAGACCTTTCTCACTAGATGACCTTCTGTGTCAAGGGAGATGTTTATGATGTTTAGGCTTCATACAAAGTAAGAAAAGTCCCCTGTTTGTAAAAGTCCAACTTTACATAATTTGAGAATCACCAGTCACCCAGCTGCACTTTTTTTCTGTTCGTTTTCCAATATTTTCTGTAACAGCACTGTGTGTTCTGCTGCCAACTGCATGTGTTGCACATTTTCGACCTTCAGTTTTCATGAAACCATAATTTGAATGACTAATTCATTTTATCTATATAAATATGATTGTAATGTTTGTTTGTTTGCCAGTTATACAGGCTTAACCAATTTTCATGAAAGTATGAAGGTACTTTGCTGTTGGGCCCTTACATGTATGTTACTGTTGGTAGTGGAGATGGTTATAATGGGGAGCAAACTTATATTTAGGGTTGTAGTTAAGTAATGCCTATCCCAGTAACACCAGCGACCAATTTTTTGCACGTTCACAGTTACTCACACACCAGTACTCATTTATACTTGGCCAGCTTAGACTCATGACCTATTACTGTTTCATGATTGTGGGAGGAAAACAGGTTTACCTGAAGAAGGACCAGCCATCCACATGATCAGAATGTGCACCTCTACATATGCAGTGATTATGCTGTAAGCCAGGTGAGGTAAGCACATTTCCACCTTCTATCCGTAAAGTTCTTTCCTTTTGTCAATTTCTTTTTGTTATTGTTTTGCCACTTTTAACCATTAGCCTGATTTTGAATTGTGCCGATCTCATTCTTAGTTTGGAGCTTGCATGTTTTCTCATATCTCTAAGATATGTTTATTAGGTTAATTGGCTGCTCTGAACTAGCCCACTGAAAGTCAGTGTGGATGTGAGTGTGAATCGACTCAAAATGCAAGGGCAGTTCCTATCAAGCAGAAGGAGTGTGCTGGGGCTAATGGAAGGATGCCTTTATCAGCGTGCACAATGTTTAATAAGGGCCAAAGCGGGGTCTCAACAAAGAGCACAGTGACAGTGTTTTCTTCTCAACTAATTTAGATAACAATTTTATTGCCTTGCTGGATTACAGCTTTTTTCTAAAAGTATGACTTTTATTCTCATTATGTTTTTAGCCATGTTCAATTTCCAAAAGGCATTTTTTTCACAATTATTTTCATGTGGACTATTTTCTGAGAAATATATCATCCCAAAGAAATGTACAGTGGTGTCAAACCTTTTAACCAGCATATTTTGTGATGTTATATTTTATATAACCTATGGTGGAAAATTTGAACAACCTGACAAGAAGAGTGTTGATCTGGGACGTTTTGGTCAAACATTCAGATAGGAATTTCAATGCACTGTGTACACAGGACAATAACTTTGAAATAAACTGTACATTTTTTATCAAGGCAAAATCTTTCATTTTTGAAAAAGCCAATGCTATTGAACACCTGCTTATTGTTACTGCGTGTGATAGAGATAAGCCATGGAGAAACAACCAGATTGCTGTTTAGAATATGGTGGCATGGGAATGACTGAGGACAGCATCATTAAATTTTACTTTTTCTTGAGGGTAGGCATTTATTCAAGTCAATTTTTTAAACAGGCAGTTAAATTTTAGGCTTTAATAGCAGTACAACATTGTGATTTGCAGCAATTATAAATCAACATTGAATTGTCTTAATAACATTATTGAATACCACCTCTGACGCTGATTCTGTAATAATACAGAGACCTGAAGTGATGTCTGTGAACTCCGATTCTCTCCAATACCCCCTATTGTAGATGTTTTCTGTGGTCTGCAGATTCAATTCATCTACAAGCCATCCAGTTTGTTATGATATGTTGACAGAGTGCTTTCAGTCAACAAATTATTCAGCAGATATGTGTCAAGAAACACTACTGGGTCTTCTTTAAAGCAACAGCAATACACCTGTACAGTTCCTCGCTGTGACTGTCCTGTCAAATCAGACATTTTTTTTTTTAACTTTTTAGTCATTCTGGTGTGTGATCAGACTATAGTATGTGAGTCGATCAATCAAGATAGATAGATTAAAAAAGGCTAATATCTACCTGGGGTCAAATAAAGGTCTCTATGTGTGATTAAACATCTGTTTGTGAAACCACCGTAAACCAGGAAATACAAAGGAGTATCATCCACGGTACAAATCTAGGAAGGAGTTACTACAATTATGAAACTGAACTATACACTAAAAGAACAAATTCTCGACTCATGAGAGCAGACAAATTGATACTTATCAGACAGGTAGTGTAGATGATGGATGTGACACTAGCATTTCAGTCAGCAGTGGTATAAGGGTCAACACAAAAACACTTCAAATATGTGTTTTCTTACCTTAACCCATTATACAAATATACTGTACCTTGGCAATACCAGGTACTTCAGATGTGTAAGTTATAATTTCCTTGGGTTGAACTGGAATGCACTGATAACAAAATTGTATTTTTTGATTTTGCTACTTGTACCCTCTGTGTGTGAATTTTAAAGTTTTGTTTCAAGTTTTTAAAATTCATTAACAAACATACACAGCACTCAAAGATCTGCATGCAATTATTTTCAGGAAATAATCAGAAGAATTTTAAGTAACCATTCTTGCAAGAATGTGCAACATGTCTAACTAAATAAAATCTGTAAACTCCCACGTCAGTCTTCTTTCTTGAAGTCTAGTAATAGGCTTGGTGTGAGGTTTAAACAAGTTCTCACATATACCTTAAAATGATTTTACTTTAAACAAAGCATTGCACTCTTGCTATTCTTTAGAGAATGTGAAACATTTCAGTGTAACTCTGGCTGAACTTGATTTTCAAAACTTTGCAGGCAGTACTTATAAAAGTAAATGAACTTGTGTGTCTGCACATTCTTAAGAAAATAAGCCCATCATTTTTGAGTGAAAGGTTCAATGTGTGTCTGTTCTCCTCAAGATTTCCTGGTGCCACAAGGATCAAATCTAATCTGTGGTCCCTCTCTAGAAAAGTACGTCAGAACTTTGCTCAATTAACAGTAGCCTGCATGTCAGCAGCAGCAAATTGAGTAATAAATATCATTATAAATAGTCTGCAGGTCGCCTGCACAGACTTCATTAAAAGAACCTACTGATGAAAGTATCTTTTGTATAGTAATGTTATAAAACATTTTCTATTTTAGGGTAAAAATGTACATCTGTTATACAGGTGTGCATTAAAATCTTCTTATATACTGTAATACGCTACCATGGCTGTCCATTTGTCTGTCCAGGATTTTAAATCACCTGTAGCTCGTAAACCATTTAACCTATTGACCTGAACTGTAGTACACATATACTACGTGACCTCTACTGTCCGCTTTTGGGGTGATGATTTTTATTACTCTTTTTATTTTTTATTTTATTGTAGAATCAACTCTGGGCAGCGTGTAGCAGGGTGGCCATACGGCGCATGTGTACGGGTGCTGTTCTCATCCCTTACCACCTTCCCCTATCTCTTCATATCTTAAAACATTCTTGAGGCAGACTGAAGACTTAAGTGCCAGCTTAAGTGAATAATTAAGAAAAAACGTAATAAGTAATTGCTACACAAAAACTAACTTAATCAGTTTTAACGCGAAAAGATGCCGACAGAAGAAGAGAAAAGTGGGCTGCTAGGGTGGAGAAAAGAAGAGCTGCTCAGGAAGCAGCAAGCACATCATCCTCTGAGCAAACAAATGCTAAACGTACCGAGAAAGAGTCTGAAAACTATAGGTATATTATAATTTATAAGATTTCATAGTTTAGACTCCTATTAAAAGTACTTCCTTTAAACAGTAATAATAATAATTAAGAGTCATCTAATAATTAAAGGGTTTCAAATATGTTCATCCCTCTCTGTGAATAGAATTTTAAATATAATGAGTGGGATCTGCAGTCTTGGTCCTGGTGGGCCACAGTTGTTGCTGTTTTTTGTTGCAGCCATTTTTCTCATAATGTCATTAAGGTGTTTTACAGACCAAAAAGGGTTAACACTTAGCATTTTCTTGCTTTGATGAAAAAATAATTTTATGATCAACACACAGTTGATCTGATATATCAAAACAAATGAGTACAAATGAGACCATCTTGGTGAGTGAGTCGTTGGTTGATTTGGTAATAGCCAACAGGAAAAAATAAAGCTGTGAATGCTTTAGGTGTAAGAGTTAAAGAAACAGTCAAGAGTCATGAATCCTAATAGGTGAATTAAAATTAACCCCAAAAAAATTTGAATTAGCAAAAATAATTGTCTACTAATCAAAATATTTGCTTCAGTGAAAATCAGCAGGTACTGTGGCCCTCCAGGAACAAGACTGAGGACCCCCTGCCCTAATGTTATCATGAAAAAAAAATTACAATAGCAGAAATGCCTGATAAAGCAGGATAAGAGTGTCACCAGGACATAGAATGAAATATCTAGTTTAATTAACAGCAGGAAGTTACTCTTAATATGGAGATGGGCTGTAGCAAAAACCTGCAAAACTGATGGCCCTTCAAAACCAATGCTGGATCCCCCGGACTAGTCAGTTTCAGTGTTCTAATTTGAAATGAAGAATACAAGATAAAGAAAAATACAAAGAAGAAATTCTATCTTGATGAAAAACAGAGTGATGAGTCACACAATAAATACGACTAAGCCAATGAAAAGGAATGGAGAAGCAGAATCAAGGAATCTAGTGACAGGCCAAGTGTATATTCCAAAATAACACATGAAGATGATAAAACGGCTGAAACTTACCAGGAAACTAATAAAGCTAATCAGTAAGTATGAAATAACAAATATGTAATATGGGTGATGAAACAATGGAATACAGTGGCTGACAAAGCGGTGGCACAGTGGCTCAGTGTTTACCCTTTCTGCTTCACAGATTTGAGGGGTTGGATTTAATTCTAATATTCTTTCTGTTTGGACCTTGCATGTTTTTTGCCATGGTTGAAAAGAGCTATAGCTTGCTCCCACATCCAAAAAATTAGTACGTTAGATATAAAGTGCATGCTATTGGACTTTAAGTTGCGGAGCTGACAGTTCAATTACTGTATCAACTAAACTATGTAACAGCAAGTAACTTAATTTTCCTGTGCTAGTTCTATAAAAAAAATGTACTAAATAATTATTTGATAGCTCTGTACATATAAACAGACTTTGGATAGTGTTTGATACAGAAAGGTACTGAATCAAGTATTTTTTTGGTATTAGCTTAACTGGCATCTCTCATTCAGTGAAACGTATTATGGACACGGGGAAGAAGAAAAAAACAGAAGAAGTATTACATACACATTGAGGAAAAAAAAACTGTACTTTGCAATTAAAGTCAATATTTTGGCTTTAATCTCATAGTTAATTTTGTGGTTAATTCCGTGTCACTAATAGACAAATGCAGGTCTATTAGTAGTTATACCAAACAAGATATGGTGTTACGCAAGCCGTCATGAGACAGGTAATCAAACTGATTGACTCTGAAGACATGGAATTTAGGCAGGCATGATGGCTGAGAAGAAGGCCCTATCATACCCAAGGCCCAAATGCACTGTGGTCTTCTTCTTCTTTCGGCTGCTCCAAAAAGGGGTCGCCACAGTGGATCGTCTTCTTCCATATCTTTCTGTCCTCTGCATCTTGTTGTGTTACACTCATCACCTGCATGTCCTCTCTCGCCACATCCATACACATTCTCTTAGGCCTTCCTCTTTTTCTCTTCCCTGGTAGCTCTATCCTTAGCATCCTTCTCCCAATATACTCAGCATCTCTCCTCTGCACACGTCCAAACCAACGCAATCTTGCCTCTCTGTCTTTGTCTCCCAACCATCCAACTTGAGCTGACCCTCTAATGTACTCATTTCTAATCCTATCCATCCTTGTCACATCCAATGCAAATCTTAACATCTTTAACTCTGCTACCTCCAGCTCTGTCTCCTGCTTTATGGTCAGTGCTACTGTCTCCAACCCATATAACATAGCTGGTCTTAATACCGTCCTGTAGACCTTCCCTTTCACTCTTGCTGATACGCGTCTGTCACAGATTACTCCTGACACTCTTCTACACCCATTCCACCCTGTCTGCACTCTTTTTCACCTCTCTTCCACAATCCCCATTACTCTGTACTGTTGATCCCAAGTATTTAAACTCATTCGCCTTCACCAACTCTACTTCTTGCATCCTCAACATTCCACTGACTTCCCCCTCATTTACACAGATGTATTCTGTGTTGTTCCTACTGACCTTCTTTCCTCTCCTCTCTAGAGCATATCTTCACCTCTCCAGGGTCTCCTAAACCTGCTCCGTACTATCTCTACAGATCACAATGTCATCAACAAACATCATAGTCCACAGGGACTCCTGTCTAATCTCGTCTGTCAACCTGTCCATCACCATTGCAAATAAAGGGCTCAAAGCCGATCCCTGATGTAATCCCACCTCCACCTTGAATGCATCCGTCACTCCTACCCCAGACTTCACCACGGTCACACTTCCCTCATACATATCCTGTACAACTCTTACATACTTCTCTGCCACTCCTGACTTCCTCATACAATATCACAACTCCTCTCGAGGCACCCTGTCATATGCTTTCTCCAGGTCCACAAAGACGCAATGCAACTCCTTCTGGCCTTCTCTATACTTCTCCATCAATACCCTCAGAGCAAACATTGCATCTGTGGTGCTTTTTCTTGGCATGAAACCATACTGCTGCTCACTAATCATCACCTCACTTCGTAACCTAGCTTCCAGTACTCTTTCCCATAACTTCATGCTGTGGCTCATCAATTTTATCCCCATGTAGTTACTACAGTCCTGCACATCCCCCTTATTCTTAAATATCAGTACCAGTCCACTTCTTCTCCACTCCTCAGGCATCCTCTCACTTTCCAAGATTCCATTAAACAATCTGGTTAAAAATTCCACTGCCATCTCTCCTAAATACCTCCATGCTTCCACAGTTATATCATCTGGACCAACAGCTTTTCCATTATTCATCCTCTTCATAGCTGTCCTTACTTCTTCCTTGCTGATCCATTGCACTTCCTAATTCACTATCTCCACATCATCCAACCTCTTCTCTCTCTCGTTCTTTTCATTCATCAGCCTCTCAAAGTACTCTTTCCATCTGCTCAACACACTCTTCTCGCTTGTGAATACGTTTACATCTTTATCCTTTATCACCCTAACCTGCTGCACATCTTTCCCAGCCCAGTCCCTCTGTCTAGCCAATCAGTATAGATCCTTTTCTCCCTCCTTAGTGTCCAACCTCTCATACAACTCATCATACGCCTTTTCTTTAGCCTTCGCCACCTCTCTCTTCACCTTGCACCTTATCTCCTTGTACTTCTGCCTACTATCTGCGTCTCTCTGAATATCCCACTTCTTCTTTGCCATCCTCTTCCTCTGTATACTCTCCTGTACTTCCCCATTCCACCACCAGGCTTCCTTTTACTCCTTCCTCTGTCCAGATGTCACGCCAAGCACCCTTCTTGCTGTCACCCTTACTACATCTGCTGTAATTTCCCAACTGTCTGGTGCCTGTCTCACCTTCTCCCTAAACTGAACCTTGCAGTCTTCCTTTTTTCAACTTCCACCATTTGATCCTTGGCTCTGCCCTCACTCTCTTCCTCTTCTTGATCTCCGTCATCTTACAGACCACCATCCTATGCTGCTTAACTCCACTTTCCCCTGCTACCACTTTGCAATCTTCACTCTCCTTCAGATTGACTCTTCTGCATAGGATGTAATCTACCTGTGTGCATCTTCTTCCACTCTAGTATGTAACCCTATGTTCCTCCCTCTTCTTAAAATACGTATTCACCACAGCCATGTCCATCCTTTTGGCAAAATCCACTATCCTCTGACCTTCTTCATTCCTCTCTTTGACACCATACCTACCCATCACCTTCTTGTCTCCTCTGTTCCCTTCATCAACATGTCCACTGAAATCTGCTCCAATCACCACTTTCTGTCCCTTGGGTACACTGTTCATCACTTCATCCAACTCACTCCAAAAATTTTCTTTCTCATCCATTGCACATCCAACTTGCAGGGCATATGCACTAACAACATTCATCAGCACACCTCCAATTTCTAGCTTCATAATCATTACTCTGTTTGACACTCTTTTCACCTCACGAAGAAACACACTGGTTTGTGCATCCCCTGTGACTGGGTTGCACTGTGGTCATGGACTCTTATAAATGGAAGCTATACAGTATGACAATTAGAAGTTGTATTGATGGCTTCCGCTGCTAAGTCTTGGGTTTGGAGGCATACACCATTTATAATGACTCATACATTGTTGCAAACTACTTTATCTTGAATGTTTCAGGCTAGAGAGGATGCCCTCAGTGACTACTCCCAGACAGAGGTGTGGTAAAAGGACATGTGAAACAAATTATCTACCGAGGGAACACACATTTCCACCATAGAAATGTTAGGTCACCCCTTTTAGTAATTCCCTCAAAATAATTGAGCACTCAATGGTGTAAACAACAGAAACAAAAAAGGCAATATTACCTAGTAAGGTTTGGGTTTGAAGCAAGGCTCTGTAGATCAGTCACAATGTCAGACTAGTGCTCTGTCAAGCAGTTTGCTCTTCCTGGAATGAGACGACCCCTGCCGGGAGCATCTCAGTTTTAGTGTTGCTGCACCAGAAGAGATGGAGTCTGTTGCCCTCACTTGGCGGTTTCTATGAGCTGTGGATGGCAAAAGAGACATTTCAATCAGTGATAGCTCCCCCTTTTGTCCCAGAGTAGTAGTGCTTGCCTCTGATTAGCTCCAAAGGCACAAAATGCTTTTTTTTTGTGACAGTTTTGCAGGTGAATGGTTTCATTTATGGATAGAGCACCATACATCAATGTATTGAATCAGATACATAAAATACAAAAACCCATCTTTAATCATTCAAACTCATCACTGGACAGATTGGTATGTGCTGTCACATTTGTATTTGTGGATGGTACAGATGGTGTTTTCTTCTGTTTCCATAAGGTGCAAGGTTATAGATCATGTGATCATTTTTTATCTTGATATTTCAAGAGTAAGCATGAAATCAAATATTAGTTTAAAGTCATAATTTCTAGACTAAAGTGGTGAAATTGAGATTTTTGTTTTATTGCCTGTGTCTTTAATATTTTTTTTCTTCCCTGTGCCTTAAACATCTATATATATAATTCACTAAGCCGCCAAGTAAGACACCCATGGCGCACGCAGGACGGAGCCATGCCCACCAACTATAAGACCATTGGATACGACGACAACTCGCAGAGCCACGGCCACCAACTCGGACACGACGACTCGGAAAACATGGCGTCATTTATGTTCGTCTGTGCTAGAGTCCACATGCACCTCTGAGCCACGTTGACTGTTCATAGAGGCATGTTTCTCGCGGATGTGAATTGCTGTATGCAGCGTCAAAAACAGTTTTTGAGGGGTATCCCATGGGATCCTTAAAACAATCCTTTAAAACTGAGGTTAAAACACAATGAAGGAAGCAGTCTTTATAAACCAATAAGCCCTGTGCCTCTTTTTCATTAGCGTCTCACCTGCTTCACTGATGCAGGCCCTGCAACAGTTGAGACGCTCTCTCAGCAGCTGACCTTCTCTGTGCCTGACTCCATTACTGTCAGTCGCCTGATTAAAAATGGCCTTTTGAAGGGGAGCTGTAGACCCACTATACTACAGGAACACCTGTGACATTGCCTTCACATTGTTTTCCTTTTATTTCTGATCCCGTCGAGCAGATCAGACATATTTAAAAATGGCCTTTTGAAGGGGAGCTATGGACCCGCTATACCACAGGAACACCTGTGACATTGCCTTCGAGCCTGCTCTCGCTCACTCTAACGTACCGGCTTTCTCTCTCTCCTCACTCGAACGCAAACACTACACAGGGAAGAAATACCCGCAGCACGACTCCACCTGGAAACCGTTTCAGCCACACTTCCACGCCCCTCGCTACGCTGTGAGTGCGATGATTATTTATTTAAAAATGGCCTTTTGAAGGGGAGCTGTGGACCTGCTATACCACAGGATCACCTGTGACATTGCCTTCACATGGTTTTCCTTTTATTTCTGATCCCGTCGAGCAGATCAGACAACCAGGCAAACAACACTGAATAATCAATAGCTGCAACTACTTTGCCTGCCCCAACTCCTCACCTGAGTTGGTTTCGTCTGTGTTCAGCAGTGTTTCCCAAACTCGGTCCTGGTGAACCCCTGTGGCTGCAGGGTTTTATTCCAACCAGATTCCTAATCATTAATGCCGGTGAAACTCTTCCGGGATAAGTCGGTTTTTCAAACGCAGCTGTGTAGCAGATTAGTCTAGCAGACTAGCTGGATGTAATAATCCGAGATAAATGCGCGCCCCCGCGCTGAGTGAAAAGCCTATATATATTGAGTCTAGAAAACATGATCAGCAAGTCTTTGATAGGCTGCAACAAAATTATGACAGTACGGGCGCATTTTTTTCACACAAGCTGTGTTGTTAGTTAGTTAATTAGTTACTCGAAGGATTTCAAGATTTAATATGCACAAGCGGTAACACTGCAAAAGCAGCCCAAACCAGAAAAGACGGCTGGCAAAAAGTGGCCGACAAATTAAACGCGTGTGCATTGTACTTACTGAAAGCAGCGTTACGGATTATGCAAATGTTCATTTTTTCCCTCTGCTTAAAAAACATTAAAAAAGTGGTGTGATTATGCGGCATATACTATGCCACGGGTTGGTATGCAGTGTATAAAACAGTTTTTTTGTCGCGGATAATTTGCCTTTTACTTTTACATGAAGACAATTTCCTGTTAGATTGGCCTTTGCGATGACAATTAATAAGGCACAGGGCCAAACTACTACTGTAAAAAATCTTGGTGTCATTTTTGATTCCTCCCTCTCTTATTCCGCCCACATAAATCACATTAAGAAGCTTTCTTACTTTCACCTCCGTAACATATCCCGTTTCGCTCCTTCCTCTCCTTCTCTAATGCTGAGAAACTTGTCCATGCTTTTATCACATCCCGCATCGATTATTGTAATTCCCTACTGGCAGGTGCCCCTTCTAATCTTCTATCACAGCTCCAGCTTATTCAAAACTCAGCTGCAAGAGTCCTCACTCGAACCAGCAGCAGCGAGCACATCACACCCATCCTGCTCCGTCTTCACTGGCTCCCTGTGTCCTACAGAATCGAATACAAAATCCTACTAATAACCTACAAAGCTTTAAATAACCTCGCACCAAACTACATCAGTGACCTTCTCCATCACTATGTGCCTGCCCGCCCACTAAGGTCCTCTGATTCTGGTAATCTTGTTGTGCCCCTCACTAATCTACACTCCATGGGTGACAGGGCCTTCAGCTGTATAGCGCCCAGACTCTGGAATGACCTACCAAAATTAATCAGGTCAGCTGACTCCATGACTTCTTTTAAAAAACAACTCAAAACTCATCTGTTCAGGAAGGCTTTTAGCTCTACTTGACTTTATTACCTTTCTCTCAGTTTACTTCTCTGTCAAGATGCTAATGTAACCTGTATGTGTGTGCTAGACCATCAATTATGTTGTCTGTTTTTTTTTCAGAATTTACTGTCTTAATCTTCTTTATTTATTTATCTGGTTTGTACAATGCTATATACTGTATATTCTGTCGTTCTTTATTTATTCTGTAAGTGCCTTGAGCATGGGAAAGGCGCTATATAAATAAAATGTATTATTATTATTATTAAACTTTCAAAAAGATATGCATGTATCTGCCAAAACCAGTTTTCAGTCACAGACAATTGTAATGGTGCTCTCTCCAGAGTTCCATCTTTTCATTCACTTACTGTTGTATCCTCAAAACCACCCCTTTTAGACAACTGTGTCTTTCCAGAACTGTTCAGCCATCAATATATGATTATGCGGCATATGCCTGCAGGAACACGTGTGAGCGAGCGACACACACACACACGCACACACACACACACACATACAGGCACGAGAGAGAGAGAGAGAGAGAGCGCGCTGGATGCATAAGAATAATACTTCATTACATTGATATACCGGTGTTTTCAGTATTCAAAGCGCTATCCACACAGGGAGGAACAGGGACGCGAACCCAAAATCTTCCACAGTCTCCTTACTGCAAAGCAGCAACACTACCACTGTGCTACAAGGCAGTTAAAGAATGCACTGGGCTCGATTTTGTTTTCACTTCTGTTAACAGCGATCGGGTCGTAGCGTGCGTTATTGCAATGTTACTTTTCTTGGTGCGTTATTACATTACGGATGTTTCACATGTTCATTTTTTTCCCTGTGCTTAAAAGACATTAAAAAAGTGTTTCTCAACTGTGACTCTGGAACAACTCAGTACGCAAGCTATATTAAGCGTCAACAACGAAGACTCGCTACACCTTAATGAACAAGTGCTGAAACTTATCCCTACCGACGAAGTAACTTTCACCAGCGTGGCCTCTATCATCACAGACGATTTCGCTTTCCGTCACGGACAATTGTATGTTGCTCTCTCCAGAGGGCCATCTTTTCATTCACTCACAATCGTATCCTCAAACCAACGCCATTTGGACAACTGTGTCGTTCAGGATGTGTTCACCCATCAATACATAATTATGCGGCATATTCTACGCCGCGGGTTGGCTAGTGTTTCTATACAATTAGGGCAGTGTGAATGGAGGTGCATGGATGAGTGCACACTGTAATGCACTGGCATCCCATACATAATTCCTGTCTTGCACCCAATGCTGCTAAATAGACTCTAACGAGCTTATAATAGAAAAAAAACAGTCAGAAGACAAGTGAATGAAACACTGTGTGGTTGATAAGATTACCAATGGCTGTGTTTAAAGAAATAATATAGCAAAAAGAATGATAGGTTTTAGAGAGAAAAAAAAAACATAAATTGGCAGCAATCAATGCATATGCAATGCAAAAAAATTAATGAATAAAAGGGAAACTACACATGTAAGGTTCTACCTACAGATAGAAGTGCTATTATGACAATATTTCAGTAATAACTCAGAGCTAAAGCACATGTGACAAGTTGTTCTGGCAATTGCAAACTATACTGTAAAAGCATTCACTCATGTTGTAACCACTGAGGACTCCTTACTGGATGAGATTAGCATCTGTGCCTAATTTGAATTAAACAATACATAATTAGTCAGCAGAGCCACAGCTAAATCAGGTGACCAAGTTCTCATGCTGTAAATAGATAAAGTGAGAAGATCCTTCATAAATGCTGCAGAAGGTACCCTAAGCCTTGTGCTCATAGCATATGCTTCTCAGCTTTCCAGAATGTCTCTAACTAAAGCTACAGTCACCTTCTGCTCTAAAACAATCTGCGATTGTTTGTCTGAATGAGTACCAGCAAATGACATTAGGCCCTATTATAGGCACCTTCAGCATATGATCATGGCCCAAATCAGGTCCAACATCCTGTACACAGTGGACTTAGATCAGTTTCCAACCATGCCAACAGACAGCACAATTTCAACTACCATCCACTCAGAAAAAGCACACTTTTCCAAAATGAACTCTTATGTGAAAATGTTGCCAAACTGACTTTAACTGAGCATTCAATATTTCCTAAAACTCAGGGCCCTTTGGAGTAAAGACCTCTTGCATAAATAGATCTGGAATGGAAGACCTTGTAATGTCAGGCTTGGAAAATGCATATTTAACATTTTCACTTTGAAAGTGCTCGTTTTTTTCCTGTTTTCCCATGTTCACACACAATTGTGTTGCCAAACATTACACTAACTCTGCAATCAGCCGAATAAGGAATGATATCTGAGGGATATGGATAGACACTAGAGCACATGAAATAAAAACAAGCAGGCATAATGACAATATAAAGATGGTGTTAGAAAATGCCATATGATGTGAGAAGAAGAACTGATAGAGTGACGCTAATTGATCGCTACTGTTGCGTTTGGCAATGTCAGTAATTAATCCAGTGAGGCCAAATTAATGTATTAAATGTGAGGAATTTTAACTTTTGCTCACCCAAGGATCTCTGATTCACTCTCCAGCCTAGACGCCAGAAATGTGAAGAGATCTATACAATTTACATTAATTGACGAAGGTCTACATTAAATATATTCACTACCTCTGTTATGATCTACGTGTAGTGATAGACTATTTTTCAACAAATAAACCAAAGATGCTTGCTGCAGTAAATCAAATAACACCAAATATCCATACATAAGGATAATAGATGGACAATAAAAAAACAAACATAAAATAGCGACACCTGTAGAAAAGGGCACATAACTTATAAATTCTAATCTTTCAATTCATTTCGTCAAGATCGACAAGTTCTTTAGCTAGTTATTACTCATTTATTGCCTACACCGTGGCATTCATTTGCTCACAGCTAGTCTACATTAGCTGACCCCATACTACCCCCCATCCACCGTCACCAAATGTGGTGTGAGGATAAGTGTATATGAAATACAGCTCTGAGGTTCCTTACTGGATTTAAGATGAGAATCTTATAAAAACTAAGAACCTATCCTTCACAAAGATTATTACTTTTCAGTTACAGTAAAACCAATACCATAATACATTAGCTGGCCTTTTCCTTCCTAAGATACAATTAATACTTCTCTGAATCAAAGTAGGTATACTTATGGTCTGGTGTAGATGACGCTTTGTTCTTTTCCTAGTTAACTTTCTCTGGAACACATGAAGGAAGTTTCAACTCATTTTGTTCAAGAACAACTCTTCTTCTTTACCTTCATCGCACCTTCTGGTTGCTAGCACTTTTCTCTTCAAGAATTTTATCTTCTGTTGCTGCAGAACTTTGCCTGTTGGGTGGCTGGTGATTGGTTATCTCCTGTCATTAGTAAGGCAAATGTGTGACTTTTACATATGGTTTCTCTCTGCTTGCGGTCTTGCTATTTCGCTGCAACGTTTAGACTAATGGCATACTTATCCAACAGACACATCCTCACATCCTCCACTGTTTCAGTCCAGCACAGTTGCCCTCAGGAGTAAAAGGGATAGATCCAACCTTTGTTCTGGCCATCCTCAGAAGTTACAGCCAAGTTGACAGCATTGAGCTTAATGAGAAGAGAGAGAAAATATAGGATGTGAAAGAGTTTTTAAAGGTAGGAATAGAGTCTTGCCATTGGTTTCTTGTTGTGTGTGAGATACTGCTCTGGATTTTCTTACTGGTTTTGGGATGAGAAATGTATAACATTAAGAAAATCTTTACGATATTATTACATTTTAGTTACAGTTAAATCAATACTACAATACATTAGCTTGCTTTGTCTACTAAGTTACATTTAATAGTTCTTGGAATAAAAGTAGGTGTACTTATAGTTCTGGTGTTAAGTGATGCTTTGTTCCTTTCCCAGTCAGCTTTCTTCAAAGATTGGAAGAATCTTCAGCAGTATTTCATTCTTTGTTTATGGGGCTTATCTCCTTTCTTGCCTTGATCGCACCTTCTGGTTGTGGTCTACTGCAGTTTGTTTTGAGGTTCAAACACACCATGTCAGTCATCTCTTTGCTAGCAAAATCATGTCTTCTGGACAACTGGTGGTCAGTCAGTCCCAGCTTTCAGCAAGATGAACATGTAGCTTTTACTTATATGGTCTTCCTCTGCTCAAGCGCTTGCTATCTTAGTAATGTCTGGACTAATGGCACCCATTGTCCAACTTCTTTTATGGATGGTCGTCTATTTTTCCAGTCTAGCACTCGTTACTCTTTGGAGTAGAAGGGATTGCTCTTTATTATGCCCTCACCTTATGAGCACTGGGTTTTCTGCTTTACAGAAGTTATGAGCAGTGAACTGATAGAGAAACCCAATGAGATAGTTAGTTTCTTGGGTGCTTATAAACCGTAGGTTGATTACTGGTGTAAGTTCTGTCCCTTAAGGTTGCTAGTTGTTAAGTTATGGTCCTTTTTGTTAGAGCAAGTATTTAGCTGGTGCCCCACAGAGCCATCCCTGAGGTGTCATTGGGTGATTGATCATTTTATTAGATAAGATGATGAGGCTACATTCCAAAGAGAAGCCTAGTTAAAAGAAACTGATATTAAGAATGTCTGGTACAGGCTTGCTAAGACAGGACTTGTGTTCCAGCATGGAAAATGGATGATGCCAGTTTGTCCTACATACTTAAGATGGTGATGTCTTACATCCTCACTATTTTTCTTTTTTGGTAGTGTGTATACTTGCTGCACAATAGTCATTGAAACAATAACTGTGAATAACTGTGATCAACTATCCATACCTGCCTAAAGAGCTCCTAAGTGTTTTGTTATATTGTGAATCTCTATACCACACTCATAATGGCCTTGAATGACAACAAAATTCAGACCTGAGAAAGAGGCAACACAATATGAAATCAGTAAGCATGAATGATTCTTGAATCACCAGAAATGGAAACATCTGGCTGAATCACATAATGTTTATTCTCAACATCTACTTTTGGCCGCTGCCTGTTGTTATTACTTAGGAAGGAGGGGTCATTCTGGTATGAACCCTCCAAAAAATTGTGAAGCTGTGTAAAATGTT
This sequence comes from Erpetoichthys calabaricus, assembly GCF_900747795.2. Lineage (NCBI taxonomy): Eukaryota > Metazoa > Chordata > Cladistia > Polypteriformes > Polypteridae > Erpetoichthys > Erpetoichthys calabaricus. The sequence goes on along the minus strand of NC_041398.2, from coordinate 131,618,194 downwards.
AATAAAAACAGAATGCAATGATTTACAACTCATGCAAACCCTATATTTAACTGAAAATTGTGCAAGAACAACATATCAAATGATGAAACAGAGAAATTATATTGTTTTTTGAAAAATATATGCTCCTTTTGAATTTGACACATTTCAAAATAAATGGGGACGGGGCATGTTTACCACTGTGTTGCATCATCTCTTCTTTTAACAACATTCTATAAATATTTGGGAGTGTCCAATTTCTATAGTTTTGAAAGTGAAATGTGGTCCCATTCTTATCTGATATAGGATTTCAGCTGCCCAACAGTTCAGGGTTTCCTTTGTTGTATCTTTCATTTCACAATACGCCAAATGTTTTCAGTGGGTGGCAGGTTTGGATTGCAGACAGGCCAGTTTAGACTCTTTTTACTAAGGAGCCATTCTGTTGTAATACATGCAGAATGTGGCTTGGCATTGTCTTGCTGAAACAAAAAATGCCTTCCCTGAAAAACATGTTGTTTGGATGGCAAGATATCTTGCTACAAAACCTAAATATTATATAGAACTTAGTATTAATGGTGCCTTCTCAGATGTGCAAGCTATCCACACCATGTGCACTAATGTACCCTCCATGCCATCACAAATGCTGACTTTTGAACTGTGCAATGATAACAAGCTCTTTGTGCTGATGATCCTCCCCTCTTTAGTTGGGAAGAATTTAATTGGATGGATTTGTCAGACCTGAGGACAGTTTCTACTTCTCCTCAGTCCATCTTAAATGAGCTTGGGCCCAGAGAAGGCGCCTGTGTTTCTGGAACGTGTTGATATACGGTTTCTTTTTTGTATGGCATTTGCGGATGCAGCAATGAACTGTGTTCACAGACAGTGGATTTTGCAAGTCTTTCTTGAGCCTATGCGGTGACTTTCACTACAGAATTGTGTCTGCTTTCAATGCAGTGCCACCTGAAGGCCCAAGGATTACTGCCATCCAATACTGGTTTTTGGCCCTGTCCCTTGCATATAGAGACTTCTCTGGATTCCCCGAAAAATTGAATGATATTATGTACCTTAGATGATGAAATCTACAAATTCTTTGCAAATTTACACTTAGAAATGTTATACGGTTAAATTGTTGCACTACTTGCCCGCACAGGCTTTTACAGAGTGGTGGCCTTTACTTCTGAGAGACTCTGGCTCTCTTTTTATACCCAATCATGCTTCTGACCTGTTGCCAACTGACCTACTTAATTGTGAGATGTTCCACTAGGTGCTTTTTTATTCATCATTACACAATTTTTCCAGTCACTTGTCGCCCTGTCCCAATATTCTTGAAACACGATGTTGGCATCAAATTCAAAATGACATACATTTTTAATAGAACAAAAAAATTCCTCACTTTTCAACATTTGCATTATTGTCTTTATTCTATGTTAAATTAAATATTGGTTTAGATTTGCCAATCATGATATTTTGTTTTTATTTACATTTTGCACAGCATCTTGACTTTTTTGGAGACTGGATTGTACCACAATAACTCTAAATGTTTTTAAGTCCTCCTCCAAGTGGCCCCAGCTGCAGTACATATCTGTCTCACTTTCTCAGTTACATCACTTTGGAAACTAGCATAAAAATTGGTGAGCAATTTCTCCTAAATTCTCTTCAGTAATTTGTCTGACCATTCCAAAGCAGTCATCTGTTCGTGTCAGTGAAGATTTTCAATCTCTAATAACCGAGTTGTCCTATAAGTCTTGTCTTTGTTTCCGTGCCTTGCCTGCCAAAAACACTGAAGATAGTACTGACGAACTGCTGAATTACTGTACTGAATCTTGGACTAATTTATTTGAGAAATGTACAGTGGTGTGAAAAACTATTTGCCCCCTTCCTGATTTCTTATTCTTTTGCATGTTTGTCACACAAAATGTTTCTGATCATCAAACACATTTAACCATTAGTCAAATATAACACAAGTAAACACAAAATGCAGTTTTTAAATGATGGTTTTTATTATTTAGGGAGAAAAAAAATCCAAACCTACATGGCCCTGTGTGAAAAAGTAATTGCCCCCTTGTTAAAAAATAACCTAACTGTGGTGTATCACACCTGAGTTCAATTTCCGTAGCCACCCCCAGGCCTGATTACTGCCACACCTGTTTCAATCAAGAAATCACTTAAATAGGAGCTGCCTGACACAGAGAAGTAGACCAAAAGCACCTCAAAAGCTAGACATCATGCCAAGATCCAAAGAAATTCAGGAACAAATGAGAACAGAAGTAATTGAGATCTATCAGTCTGGTAAAGGTTATAAAGCCATTTCTAAAGCTTTGGGACTCCAGCGAACCACAGTGAGAGCCATTATCCACAAATGGCAAAAACATGGAACAGTGGTGAACCTTCCCAGGAGTGGCCGGCCGACCAAAATTACCCCAAGAGCGCAGAGACAACTCATCCGAGAGGTCACAAAAGACCCCAGGACAATGTCTAAAGAACTGCAGGCCTCACTTGCCTCAATTAAGGTCAGTGTTCACGACTCCACCATAAGAAAGAGACTGGGCAAAAATGGCCTGCATGGCAGATTTCCAAGACGCAAACCACTGTTAAGCAAAAAGAACATTAGGGCTCGTCTCAATTTTGCTAAGAAACATCTCAATGATTGCCAAGACTTTTGGGAAAATACCTTGTGGACTGATGAGTCAAAAGTTGAACTTTTTGGAAGGCAAATGTCCCGTTACATCTGGCGTAAAAGGAACACAGCATTTCAGAAAAAGAACATCATACCAACAGTAAAATATGGTGGTGGTAGTGTGATGGTCTGGGGTTGTTTTGCTGTTTCCGGACCTGGAAGGCTTGCTGTGATAGATGGAACCATGAATTCTACTGTCTACCAAAAAATCCTGAAGGAGAATGTCCGGCCATCTGTTCGTCAACTCAAGCTGAAGCGATCTTGGGTGCTGCAACAGGACAATGACCCAAAACACACCAGCAAATCCACCTCTGAATGGCTGAAGAAAAACAAAATGAAGACTTTGGAGTGGCCTAGTCAAAGTCCTGACCTGAATCCAATTGAGATGCTATGGCATGACCTTAAAAAGGCGGTTCATGCTAGAAAACCCTCAAATAAAGCTGAATTACAACAATTTTGCAAAGATGAGTGGGCCAAAATTCCTCCAGAGCGCTGTAAAAGACTCATTGCAAGTTATCACAAACGCTTGATTGCAGTTATTGCTGCTAAGGGTGGCCCGACCAGTTGTTAGGTTCAGGGGGCAATTACTTTTTCACACAGGGCCATGTAGGTTTGGATTTTTTTTTCTCCCTAAATAATAAAAACCACCATTTACAAACTGCATTTTGTGTTTACTTGTGTTATATATGACTAATGGTTAAATGTGTTTGATGATCAGAAACATTTTGTGTGACAAACATGCAAAAGAATAAGAAATCAGGAAGGGGGCAAATAGTTTTTCACACCACTGTATGTGGTGCAATATATTACATGTATTATAAGTCTGCTTTCTTTACTAAATTAATGTGGTAACAAATGAATGGTCATGGCAAATTATATCAATAAAACAAACAAAATAAAAGGACAGGGAACATTCACACACACACACCAGGACAATTTAGAGAAGCCAAATAACCCAAAATGCACATCTTTGGGATTTGGGAAGAAAGCCTAGAATACCTGAGGAAAGGGGAGCAACAAGCTGTTTTGATGGGGAATGTAACATTTCTTTTTGGGCACCCATTCTTCATACATTTTACAAAGCAAATTATTCATAGGAGTCAAAAACTGTATATATGTACACTATTTGTTAAATGTTTTAGAACACCTCAGTTTATCTTCAAATTAAATCGGGTGAAATGCAATGAATAACGTAAAAGGGAAAGTAGTAAACTGCCAGAGGTTTAAATTTAAAGTTTAGGTTAACAAAAACTGAAAAAAGGAAAGAAAATTTCAGAATATTACAAATGGGCCTTCTTCAGGGAGCAACTAATAGGTTACAACCTACAGATGTTCTGCAGCAATTAAAATAAATTAAGCCTTGCAAGTTGATGCAAACAATTTGCACAGGTGACCCAACTTCTGTTGATTATTTAAAAACCCTCTGTGTTAAAGCAGAGTTGGAACAGACTGATTTACTACACCATCCAAAGTACAATATTATACCGTAGAAAGTTGTCAATTCCAATGATAATGGTAAGAAAATGGTAATCAACAAATGAAATGAGACAGATCATTACTACCCTTAGAAGTGTAGACCTTTCATTTAGAGAAACTGCAAAAAATAAAAACAAAAAGCATCAATGAGTGTGGCGCCCTACACAATCCAAAGGCAATTAGAAACTGGATGAAATTCTGAAAGGAAGAAATCTGGCAGACCCAAAGTCACAACCCAATCAGACGACATGTTTCTCAGGGTCACCAGCTTGCATGATAGGTGCCTCATAGCACAATAGCTTCAAGAAGAGCTTAACAATGGTGGAAAAAAACAAGTCTCAATTTCTGCTGTGAAGAGAAGACTTTGTGCTGCAGGTTTGATAGGGCAAGTGGCAGTAAGAAAGCCATTCCTTAAAGGAAAAAATAGGTCCTTGAAATACCGACTGTGGACTACTACAGACTAGAATAAAGTCTTATGGACTGATGAATCAAAATTGGAAAATTTCAGTTCACAACACAGGGTGTTTGTACACCATCTAGGATGATTCCTCAGTGTGTGACATCAATTGTAAAATATGGAAGTGTGATGGTCTGGGGTTCTTTTGCAGGAGGCAGAGTTGGTGACTTGCATAGAGTGACTGGAACTCTGAACCAAAATGGTTACCACAGTTTGGCTGTTATATCAGCAAAAGGTGGCTACTTTGATGAATCAAAAACTGTATAAATTTTGTAAACTCAATGATTCCTTATGTTTTATATGCCATTGTTTACTCGCTCTATGTCTTGACTTCATGAAAAATTAAAACATTAAACTATGCGCATTTCAATAAAAACAAAAAACTGTGGTGCACTAAAACTTTTGACCGATAGTGTATGTGTGTTCTTGGTGCGCCTTTGAGGCACATACTGTCAAAGGTCCTCACAGGAAAAACATGCCATTTCAAACAGTGGCAAGTGTTGGGATAAGAGTGTAAAACAACTGTCTAACATCCAGTTAATTCTAAATGTGTGGTGTGGGTAGATTTATCAGTATTTGAGGGGTGCAAAGTTCAATATACAGTATGTTAGTCAGCTGCTAGTTGATCTGATTGCTTGTTATGTTTTCTGTGAAGCTGAAACAAGCACTTTGTAAGTTGACAATAAAAAATGTTTTTTGAGCATAAAAAGCTTATGTGTCGCTCCCTGTGTAAACTGAGGACCAAGGGAACTCTGGAACAGGGTTTTATCTCGGAGCATGACTCTCTAGCCCTGAAGCTTCACACCAGTGGACATGCTGAAGGCAATGCTCCCCTGCATCATCCCAACCACGGTCCGGAGAAAGGCAGGAAAGGTAACAAAAGGCAGAGATTTGTACGTTGCCTAGAAGCTATGTGTATCCACAACCTATCATACCAACTCCCGATTACTTCCCATTGTAACTGTTATATTACAAAAATATATTTAATATGCTGTTGATTGTATATAAACTGAAACTAAAAAAAGATATTTGCTATAGAATAGTCTGTATGGTATGATAAAAGTAATGATTCTGACATATCTGTTTATTGTAGCTAACGAATCCATTCTCTCTAAAATTAAGTACTTTTCTGTCCAATGTAGATGAAATGCATATTATACGGTATGTACTCTTAATTAAAAGATTTAACAACATCCATCTATCTTCCTAACCCACTTATTCAGGGCAGGGTTGCAGGGAAGTATGATCCTATCCCAGCATTCATTGTGCAGCAACACCTGGACAGGGCGCCATTCCATCACATTGCAAAAACGCACACACACTATGCTGAATGTAACACTGCCAATTCACCTAACCTGCATGTCTTTGGATTGTGGGAGGAAACGAGAGGACTCAAAGAAAACCCATGCTGACACTTAGAGGACATGCCAACTCCCAGCAGGGAACACCAAGGAAATAAACTCCTTACTGAAAGGCAGCAGCGCTACTAGTACACCACTGTGCTACCCAATTTATCAAAATGTTGTTTGTGATCATTTTTTTGTTGAATATAGTTTTATACTGTATATTAAATTATCAACTCAGTTTATTGTACTAGGGTTAGCCATTATGAATGTAGTGAAAAGTCAAGCAAAATGACACCTTTTATTGGCTAACTAAAAAGATTACAATATGCAAGCTTTCGAGGCAACTCAGGCCCCTTCTTACATCTTGCCTGAAGAAGGGGCCTGAGTTGCCTCGAAAGCTTGCATATTGTAATTTTGCTTGACTTTTCACTAAACTCTGTTTATTAAAAAAAAATTTATACTTTACATTAAAATCTATGGTTGAAACAGAAAAATCTTCTCTTCTCTCTGACAGGTCTAGGGTACCCAGCTTCACTTCTCAGTTCAGTCAAAGTACAGGTGGAAAATCTGCTTTCTTGCAGTTTTTTTTGAGATTTTCTCTAGCAAATGAAATTTTCTCTCACAACCCAATTTGGTTAATTGCTGTGCTCAAATCAGCCCATGCAGGAATGGATGAGTGTGGGCTGCAATGGGCTTGTACTGCCTCTAGTTTTGGCTGTTGCCTTAGAGCAAAGAACAAATGAACATAAGAAATTTGACAAATGAGAAGAGACCCTTCAGTCCATCAAGCTTGTTTGTTTAACTAATAGCTAAGCTGTCAACAGTATCTCTTCCAGATACATCTTAAAGGTTGTCAAGGCTTACGCTTCAACTACATGTCTCAGTAGTTTATGCAGAGTTATAGGGATCTGGAACAAAGAAGGGCTTTCTGGCTTTAGTCTTAAATTCACTTCCTCTTAATTTTCACTGGTGTCTTTGAGTACATGATTCACCCTTATGTTGAAAGAATTCTGCTGGATCTACTTAATCAATGCATTTGAGGATTCTGAAGACCTGGATTAGGTCCCCATACAGTCTTCTCTGCTCAAGATTAAACATGTTTATTTCCCCAAGTCTGTCAGGGGTATGACAGGTCCTTAAGTCCTTGGATGCACTCGGTTGCTCTCCTCTGCATATCTTCAAGTGTTGTTATTTCTTATTTTTACGATGGTGACCAGAACTGCACACAATAGTCTAAATGAAGAGCCACTCGTGCATAATCTATATTACTAAACCACAGTTGTATAATTATATGCACGGACGCAGGACACACCGAGGCACATGCGCACAGCGCCTCAGTGCCCCAGAGTCAAACCCAGCGGCTTCCCAAAGTCAGTAGGTGGCGTCCAAACAACACAACCTGTAAACTAAACTTGCTCTAATCCACTGTGCCAGCAATCAGTGTGGCGTATTTGAATCACATAACGGTAATTCAGTATTAAAAGTAAGTTGAATTATGATTCCTTACAGTAAATGACTTCTACCTCATGACACAGCCACAGAAAAACAAAAACGAGACCGCATGGATTAGAACAATAAACGAAGGCTTCTACAACGCACTTCAGAGACACCAGAAGCAAAGAAGTCACGGCTCCAAAAAGAAAGAGCTCGACTAACGGAAATACAAAAACGAGCCCGTATGGATAAAAACAATGAACGAAGGCGCCCACAACGCGCTTCTGAAACAGCAGAGGCAAAGGAGTCATGGCTCCAAAAAGAAAGATCTCAACAATTAGAAATACAAAAACGAGCCCGTATGGATACGACCTGTAAACTAAACCTGAGGTAAAGCGTGCATGCCAGGTTGTACAGTATATATGCACAGATGCCAGAGGCAACAGGCAAGCCGTACACACTACCACCGCTGCCCGAACGCGACCGCCCACACCACCACATATACCATCTTCGTTTAGTACTGTGCCCCTCCAAGCCTGGGTCTGCCACCATCGTCACTTCAGCACGCGAATCCGCCGCCGTCAGCAAACGACTTCTAGCTGACGACACAGCCATAGAAAAACAAAAACAAGACTGCATGGATAAAAACAATAAACGAAGGCGCCTACAACGCGCTTCTGAAACACCAGAACCAGATGAGTCACAGCGCCAGAAAGAAACCGCTTCAGTACAAATATGTTTATTTAATTGAATGAAAAATTTCCCAGGACGTGCCCACCGTCCATGATTTTTCATCCCTCCAAATATCGGAGGGAACAGAAAGTGATTGGCATTCTTGGATTTGCGATTCTTTCAAGAATCGCGGGGTTACTGGTATTGTCTAAGCATAACATTCATTGGTTTTTGTTCTATTTATTCTATTTTTGAAATATCCTTATATTTTATTCATCTTTTTAAATGCTTCTGGACATTGCTTAAACAATGGAAATGTGTCAACATAAACCCCTAAATTCTTTTCAGAAGTTGTTTCCTGTAGGACAATGCCTACCATTTTGTACTTATAACTGATATTCCTTCTGCCCATGTATAGCACATTGCACTTTCTATATTAAGCTGCATTTTCTAAGCATTTGCACAGTTCTTGGCCTTTTTCCAGGTCTTGTTACATTCTCTTTGCTGCCTCCTGAGTGTATTCCATTACTCAAATTTTAGTAAACTTTTGCAAGTTTACTAATTATACTGGAATTGTGTCATAAATATAATCAGAAAAAACAATGGTCCAAGGGCAGACCCCTGAGGGACTCCACTGATGACTTCACTCCACATGGAGCATTCTCCACTTACTGGACCTCTTTTTCTCCTGCCAGTTAGCCAACTTGAGGTCCAGTTTTGTAGGTTATCTCTGATGCCCGCAACTTCTAGTTTCATAATTATTTTTAGGTGTGGGACTGCATCAAAGCCTTTTTGAAAGTCTAACTAAATTATGTTATATGCTTTGTTTTTGTCAACCATTCTAGTTAACTTTTCAAAAAAATCTAAAAAGCTGGTTTGGCAGGATCTTCCTCTCATAAACCTTATCTAGATAATATGTAGTATGTTACTTGAATATATATAGTTTTGTAATTGATTTCTTATTATTATTTGCATAATCATGCATACTAGAGAAGTACGACTTACTGGTCTGTAATTACCATAATCCATTTTCTCTCCCTTCTTGAAGATTGGAGTCCCAATTGCAACTTTCCAGTCCTCAGGTACTTCTCCTTTCTCAAGTGTCTTCTCAAATATGCCTAATAAGGGTGTATTCTTTCAATACAATTGGCAAAATCCCATCAGATCCAGAGGTTTAATTAGTCTCCAGTATAATGAAGCTTGAAGCAAATCTGACATTTTTATTTTAAAATCTCAGAATTTGTTTTAATTCTTTATTGGACTTTTCATTTGTTTCTTCCTTTACAAATACTTGGGTGAAATATTTGTTCAATTCATTTGCTATTTCCTCCATATTTTCAATTATTTTTCCTTTTGTGTCCCTAAGGTTTCTAAAATTCAGTTTTATCAGCTTTTTACTGGAGTAGTCCTCAATAGCTGCTTGCTCTTTGTTTTGGTTTCACTAGTAATTTTATGTTTAGTTTCTTTTTTGACCTTTTGAATGTGTTTTTAACTTTGGTCACTTGCTGTAGTGTCTGTTATTCCACAAAATTATTTGGCATTGTACAATGATCTTTTCAGATTTACTTTTTTAAATAATGCCCTTGTTTATCCATTTCAGCTGATTTTTTTTAATTGGTTTTAGGAATACCATCGATCATTTATAGGGCTGCCCACTCTCTTTCTCTGGAAATGAAGACATTTGGGTTGAAAAATGAGGACTTTTGAGGAAGGCTTTCCCTATGATGCCATAATATGCTTTTATACTATCTTATGGTTTTTTAAAATGATATAAACTTTAGTAGCAGTTTATCACTATAATTATGATATGATGGCCACAATCAGTCACCGGCAAAGTAATAACCAATTAAATATTTTGAATATGTCAAGCCTTTTAGATTAACAGGCTTCATTCCTTCCATTCTTATTTGGATAGCTAAACTGTTGTAAACCTGTAAAAAAAAAAGATAAATTCACTTCTTCTCCACTGATGCTAATTTTCTCAGCAAATCTGGGTTCTTGGATAAATGTGAACAGAAATCTTTACATAAAATTCTACTGAAACTGAATCTTAGGAGCATTAGCCCCTTAATTGAATCTGTTCTGCCCTTTCGAAAACAAGGATATCTGTTGTTCAAGTAGTCTGTGAACTTGGACTTTCTTTTTGGCATAATGGGTATTCCTGAATTTATGTAAATGAAAGAATTATGGAAATATTAAATTACTTGAAATGACTTATTACTCAAACTGATAACTAAAAAGATATTGCATTTACATAACAGAATAAATGTGTGATTTTTTTTTTTAATTAACTGAAACTTGAATAGTTGACTCATTCATTTACAATTATAAATCCATTTTGTAACAGGTGGTGTAAGAGCCATTTGCTAGTTGTTAGTGCATTGTCTATGGGAGGTTCTTCTAACCCTCACAACTTGAATTGAAATTGTATATTCTAACTACTTTTTGCCCCTCTGACTATAGAATAGTCTCAGTTAGTGACCTGCCTTGCCGTTTGTAAGGCATGGAGGGCCCATGGTTTTAAACTGTGCCTTACGTACTCAAGAGTATGAAAGATAATGTGCTCTATTAAATGTGCAGTTCCGTATGTTAGAACGTACTGAATATGAAATAAAGCATCTTTAACTATAGAAAAACTGAGGTTTGACAAGAAAAGATAAGTTTATAGAAGAAACACTTTCTCATGTTTTTGCTTTTTATTCTACACATGTAACAACCTTTTTTCTTTATTCTTGTATGAACTATTTACTTTGAATTTTCACTACATCTTTAAAAATGAACTTTTGGACTGAGAGATTTCTTTCGGCATGCATTTTACCCATGCTTGATCCTGCCTTACGCACCCACAGCTACAGGTGGTAATAACAATATTTTCCATTAAAATATTTTAAAGCAATACTTACTCGCACTTAAATACGATGGACTATACCTGGATGTATGAAATTTCTTGTTTAACCAAGCTTCTGAAAAAAGAATCGAAAATAAGATCTCACATAGAAAATGTGAAATTGTAGTTTCGATTTTGAATAAATTAACTTAGTTATGGTGAATTAGGATTACAAATAATTAAGGAAAGGAAGAACATTTATAATGAACTGTCTGCTAGCCAAGAAGATAAACCTGAACTCAAAAGATGAAGTGAAAAAGCCAAGTTGGACAGATATTGACTATTCTTGCCAATATCTGCGTTGTTTACTACCAGAATGGAAGTGAAGATTTAGGGGGAAAAAAGTGTGCGCACTACTTCTGCAAATGCTGATTGGTGTATGGTTTTCAAGTTTTACCAATAAGGATATGAAGATTTTCTAATTTTAGGAGGCAAAATTCCAGACATTTAAAAAATTTTATAAATTCCTCCCGGATGTCCATGGCACGTTGAAAATGAGGATGGTTGGCAGCCCTAATCATTTATAGTTGCAGAGTTTTAACTTTGCCATTCTGTGTTTTCTAGATACTTCCTCATCTCTATAAATTCTGATTTCCTCAAATTATTAAGTCTTCATTTTAGTATAAATTTGTGTGTTTTCAAATACATTCATTCATTATTATTTATCTTGAATGTGAATTTCATTTGTAATAACTACTATTATAAAGTACAGGCCACAAGATATCAATTATCAACATAGGCCTTTCTCAGCTTGAGTGGACTCACAAATTCCCTTCACTTCTCTCCCCTCTCATGAGCCCTGAGATAACTGTATAGACCCAGATGTGGCTGAACTTTTTTAGGGCATCTTGCACACTGGTGCCCTCAGCTATGGCTGCCAGCTGAGTTGTTCTTTCCTTTCAATGTTTCTCTGAGTCCATCCTTTGGCCCTTTATAGACATGGCAGCCAGTGAGAAGAACTTCCAGTTTTTTTTTTTTTTTTGGTGAAATCACCATAGGCAATCAGATTTCTTTTTGGTGGCTCTTGAATCTATTGAGCGATCTACTCCCAGGCCCTATTTCCTCTTGGCATCTCAAAGCATAAGGTGAACTTCGGGAGTCGTGTGTCAAGCATTCAGGTGACGTGGCTAAACCATCGCAACTGACGTTGGACAATTATTGTCTCAATACAAGTCATGCCTGTTTCATGGAGGATCTTGATGTTGGTGTTAGTTTATTAAATGTACTAAAACATTCATCAGTAGTCATATATTTTCTAAAACTGTGTTTTCTGCTGTAAGATTATGGGAAGCTAGAAACTATCTTAGCAGCATTTGGTTCAAGAGAGAAACCAGATCTAAACATAAACTCAATTAAGTTTAGGGCAGCTTAAAACTACTAAGCATTATTTGGGGTTGCCAATTAATCTTAAACTCCTTACAAGTCATCTTGCAGGACAGACAAAACGACTGCTGCCTTTTTAACTCAAAGGGAAAATGGTTTTAGAGAATAAAGTCAACATCCTTTTATCTGGCTGTCAGAATGGGCAGGGACAAGACTGCCTCCACCTACGAACTATACTACCATAGAAGGAGGTGACAGAATGTTAGTAAAAGGACTAGGAGACAAGAGACGGAATTGTAGTCTTTTAACCAGGCAAAGGTCAATGAATACTAACATGTAAGTCCAAAACACTAACTAAAACATTGTTCTTATAAAGAAGCAGAGTTCAGATGTCAAAGAAAAAAAGTAAAACTCAGAGAAACAAAACTGGTTTGTTTGATCTAGAATATTGGACAAGGAGGCCTTTCCCCAAACCACTGAAATCTCCAAATGCAACTTAGGATTGTGCTCTGCCAAGCTGCACAGATCAACAGAAACAAAGCCGCTGAAAGATAAGCTAATCGTCACCAGACAGAAAACACACAGCCTTTTGGAGATTGCTAAACAGCCGGCTAGACAGACACAAAACAGCTGTTGCCTTGCCTTAATACTAAGGAATAACTTGCTTTGTACAACATGGATACCCTCTTCCCTAATAGATGGCCAGCATAACAGAAACAGGAATGCCTATGCTCCTCAGAAACAAGGTAGCCTTTGAATTGTATGAGAAAACAAGCTTCACAAAAAGTGGATATCACACAATTTACCTTGAAATAGTTATGTAAAAATAGTAATGTATGAATCATCATGCTAAATTTCTTAAAAGGTTGACTCTAATTTGGCTTGGTATTAGTTAGCGCGTGTGTGTGTGCGCCCAAAGTAATGAACCAGAATGTCATCTAAATATGGTTCCTAAGGTGAGTTCAATGCTGACATATAATGCTCTGCCCTCCCCTGTAAAGATTTGTTTTAGTAGAAAATGCTTTTCTTGATATATTTACCTACTTTATACCTTTGGTGTTTAGATGGGAGGTGGCATACATCATATATAACAGAGAGATTTAAGTGGCAAATAAAAAATGAAATGTGCAGTAGGTTTATCGTGATCATGTTACATGCTAAAATTTAACAAGGATGACTGAAAGCCTTTATACCAGTGTACACCTAACCTCCCTCTTGTGAATATAAACCAAATACTTTAACATAATGATCATAAAAGTAATAATAAACATGTCTTCATCCTTCAGACTTAGGTACCCAACTGAATATTTGAAATGAATACTCATAAAAATCAACATAAAACGGTATATACTGTAATGGTAATAGACACAATATAAATGAAGAAAAAAGTATTGTTTAAAAAACATTTTTCACTCTGTGCACATTTAAAAGTAGTAAACTAGAAGTCAGTGAATCCAAATGGCAAGACATCCTCAATATAAATTATTGAAACAAAAGCTTAATTAATGTGCAAATATTATATACAAAACAACGTTTGTCTAATTTTTTTTAACATACAGTACATGTGGGCAGTCCACGTTTATTATTATATATTTCATACTACAATTAAATTATTACTTGCATGTCTCCTCAGAGCAGTGAAAACAATGCAATGCTAACAAACAATAAAAGACTGTACATAGCATGCAACATAATCTATAATAATAAAAGGCAAAGCCCTCACTGACTGACTCACTCACTGACTGACTGACTCACTCATCACTAATTGTCCAACTTCCCGTGTAGGTGGAAGGCTGAAATTTGGCAGGCTCATTCCTTACAGCTTACTTACAAAAGTTAGGCAGGTTTCATTTCAAAATTCAAAGCGTAACGGTCATAACTGGAACCTCTTTTTTGGCCATATACAGTAATGGACTGCAACTCACTGGCCGTGGGAGGCGGGGTTGCGTATCGCGTCATCACGCCTCCCACGTAATCACGTGAACTGACTGTGAAGGAGAAAGGATGGCCTTATATGGCGTTCGTTTATAAAACAGCGGACAGACGACGTCAGCGCAAGAGGCGAAGCCACAGTTTAAAAAGGTTTATTTTTCTTCTTAATAAAAATTTTAAAGCAGTACTTCGCCACTGCGAAGCGCAGGTATTTTGATATATATCAAAATATATCGCGTCATCACGCCTCCCACGTAAGCACGTGAACTGACCCACTGCCTTTTGCAATGCCATATTCGCGAGATACAAGTTTAATGACAAGACACAAGGTATAAACGACAGTTTGGATCACATTGTAACAGAGTTAATATTGCTGTAGCGAGAAACTTTTAACTGCCGGGTCTTAGCTAACATTAAATAAACCCGTGGACATCGCAACATCACACAAGAGACCGGCTCACGTGAAGTGACTGAACGCAGCAGGAGTGATCACTTCGATGAATCAAACCTGTTCAAAAAACACATTACACAATTGATAAGGTACGAAAACATAATGAAAAAAAGCACGGTATAAACCATAACTTTAAATTAAGTTTATACAAACGCTCCTGCTACCGTTTGCAATACCATATTAGCCCCTGCGAAGCGCGGGGATTTTGCTATATATATTAAACTATTTCAACCATTCTATGATCTGCTTCTCACAACTGAAAGAGGGCACCGTGGCAGAAGTTAGCCGGCTTGCTGACCAACCACAAGCGTTACCTGGTAGGTAACCACCCATACAATCAGATTGTGAATCAGACTACGAATGCCTGCAATGTAATTACCCCGATCTACATGCTGTCAAATGAACAAACCACACGCCGTGGCACAACGTTAGGGGCTTCACCTCTACGTCTGAGGTTCAATTCCCGTAAAATGTGACGTCCATTTTCCCAAAAACAAGCTGAAATTTGGACTCAACTGACCACAGAACACATTTCTATTATCTTTCAGTCCATCTCAGATGAGCTTGGGCCCAGATAGCTTGCCTATGTTTTTGCACAAAATTGATGTATAGCTTCTTCTTTGAATAATACAGTTTCAGGGAGCATTTCTTGATGCAGCGGCAGAATGTGTTAAGCGACAATGATTTCCCAAAGTACTCTTGATCCAATGTGGCTATATCCTTCGCGGTAGCATGATGATTTCTAATGCAATACCGCCTAAGAGCTTGAAGGTCACACACATTCAGCAGTGGTTTCCGCCCTTGGCCTTTATGCACAGAGATTTCTCCTGACTTCCTGAATCTTTTCTCAATGTTATTAACTGTAGATGGTGACAGACCTAAATTCTTTGCTATCCTACGCTTGGGAGGCATTGTTTTTACATTGACAGATGATATTCTCACGAAGTTCAACACAAAGTGGTGAGCCACAACCCATCTTTGCTTGCAAAGACTGAACCTTTGGTGAATGCTCCTTTTACACCCAATCTTTGTATCCAAACCTATTACCAGTTAAACTGCTAATTGAGGAACCTTATAGAATGTTACTTGAATAACCTTTACAGTCTTACTTTGCCTCTGTTCCAGCTTTTTCGGAGTGTGTTGCAGGCATCCGTTTCTAAATTTGTTTAAGAAATAGAATTAAGTTTGTTGGTGAAAACATTGAAAATCTTTTATTTGTCCATTTGCCTGTTAAATAAAGGTTCAAGTGAATTACCAATTTGCAGATTTTAGTTTTTATTGCATTTTTAGAAAGTGTCCCAACTTTTTTGGAGTTTATATATGTTGTGGCCTGTATTAGGCATCTCAGAGCCCCAAACCACAAACAAGTTCTTTATTGAAGTACTGTTTATTTTAAAAAGTATACCTTAAACAAACCTCTTCCACAATCATAATTCTTTTCTTTATTCTTTTCTCTTCTGCTCCTTCCTAGGCAAACATTTTCTTTCTCCTCTCTGGATTCTAACTTCATCTGGGTTTCCAATGTGCTAGACCAAGGGAGTACTTCAGATGCCATAACATTGCACTGAGGAAGCACTCCCAGGTCCTTCCATAACATACTTAAATCGGGAGTTCTCTCATAGTAGATTTCCCAGGCAGCACCCAAAGAACTCAACAGGGCTGCTGATCGGGACTACTGTACAGCTACCATATAACCCTATGGGTGTGCACATGGGTGATCCACCAGAGTGATGGTGCCATCTGTTGTGTTAAGGAACACACAGTTGCAGGAGAAAGTCTCCTCCTATTCTTCCATTATAACAAATTCCTAGCTGAGGAACCATACGTCCCAGCTGAGATGCCCGCAAACCTTTGTCCTCTCGGACTATAAATATATATACATTGCTTTTTTATGTTACAGTGCTTGTTGTTACGACTGACTATGCTGTGGTTAGAAACTGTCCCTGAATCTTCTGATGCAAGTGCCAAAGGTCTTGTACTGTTTGCCAGAAGGGAGGAGTAAGAAATGTGACTGTGAAGGACAACAGAGATCTGTAATTAAAGTATTTAACTTTCTAATTCAGAGGTGGCAGTATATACCCCGAGCCAGCTGTGTTACTAATGATATTCTGTGCCATCTTTACCTTCCTCTGCAGGACTTTATGATTTTGAACAGCATACTCCATACATTTGAATGAAGAAAGGCCAATCTTCAATTCAAATCCCCAATCCCACAGAAATGTGCTTCACAATTGTGCCCTACATTGATTTTCAGAAAGTTTTGATTTAACAATATTTTAGATAAAAATAAATTTGTTTTTATAGTTGTAAGAATACAAATGGATGACTGATGTGTGGATTATGGGAGATGAGTAACTTCAGATTTTTTTTCATGGACGTTATAACATATTTTGCTAGTGTTCAGGATTGGCCCCTCACTGGCCCATTAAAGCCCATATTATCATAAAATGTGTAATATCTGCTCTCCAGGAAAACATGAAATTATTTTTTTTTCTTGGCCATAACTACAAATAACAAAGGAATAAAGGAATATTCCCTTACAGTCTGGGTCTACTGTACTAATTCCTTTCATAATTTAAAAAACTTCAGTCATGTATCCTATGAGTCTTGGTTAGTTTCAACTGAAAATACTCAATTCGTTCAGCCTTTCATCATATTTCATACCTTGCTCTCCTGGAATCAGCTTAGCCACTCTTCTCTGGACTTTCTCTAGTGCTGCTATGTCTTTTTTGAAACCTGGGGCACAAAATCATACCTGGTACTTCAGGTGAGGCCTCGCCAATGTGTTACAAACATTAAGCATAACCTTTCTTGACTTGTACTCTACACATCGTGTAATATAACCTAACATTTTATTTGCCTGTTGATCACTTCTGTACCCTGTCTAGATGTGCATACTGATGAGTCTCTCATGACTCCTTGGACCTTATCATATGGCAAACATTTTAATTTTCAGGCCTCTCATTATGTAGTCAAATTGAACAGCTTTACTTCCTTAAAATACTTTGTATATGTACAGTATGTTGTTGTTTATTCTAATGCTGTAAAATATTTTCAAAGGCAATATGCACTTACTGAAACTGTTATTTCTCAGGTAAAAAGCTTTGAAAAGAATTTTCTTACATAGACAAAGGTTTTTGCACAGTACTGTGAATAATAGCCATAAAGACTGCTTTCACCATTCTAACTTAATATTACAAAACAGCTGAAGTTTAACTTATTTATTGTACTTTAAAGGTTTTCCTTCTCCGCATGCTGTTACTGTATAAGTATAGTTTGCAGAATTCCTAGTGATATGTATTTTACAGCTACTGTGTACACAGTTTAGATAATACAAGGGACTTCTGTGTTTGTGCACATAGTGACCCTGCAGGCTATTACACAAATATACTGTTTATTTTGTACAAAGAAATGGGATTTGCCTTGTGTTATTGAAGTGAAGCATGTACTTGCTTATGGAGTGTCTTGCTGTGTATTGTTTTTGCTGCAGTGGTTTGATTTGTTTGCAAAGTAATAAATAAGGACATGTCAGGAAACCATTTCTTTATACAGTTCCGTACTCACAAGTTTAGCACATAAAAGAACGGAGCCTTTTATTGTATTGGCAGGCAGAAACTCCAATGAAAACAATATATTACAAAAGCAAGCAAGATATCAACATCTGTGTAAGAGAGAAAGTTGGCATATCATGTATTAAATGTAAAATAGCACATGTAGGCTTATTTGTATTGGACGCTTCCAATAACTATGATCAGTCCAAGAGATATGTAAAAAAGTATCCATCCATCCATCATCTAACTAACCCAATTAATGCAACTCAAAGTCGTGGGGATTGCAGTCTATCTTCGCAACATTAGGTTAAAGGAATTAGTGAACCCTGGGTGGTGTGCAAGTTGACACTCTTTCTATGGTGCAACTGTAGAGCCTAAATGAACCTAATGCATATGTTGGGACGTGAGAGGAAAACCTAAGCATTTTTAAAGAAATCCATGCAGATACAGGGATAACATGCAAACTCCATACAGAAAGTAAACCCGACCATTATTTACACCCTAGGACTTTGAAACTACTGTGAAGAAGAACTAAACAAAACCTCACCATACCACCCTCCACACTGTTAAAAATGAAGGTGCCACAGTGGTTCTTCAGAGTGATGCCATAGGGGAACCATTTTTGGTTCCCAAATGACCCATCCACATGGAGGTTCCAGAAGGATTTTTTTTTTTAAGATCCCTAAAAGGCTCCATATAGTAAGTAACCATGAATAGATGGTAACAGACTTATGAAATACCAATGGGTCCTGATTTTAAAAGGACTCTCACTGCATACAATAACACAGATGGAGTCTAGGTTTTCTTAATCTGTTAGTGTCCTTCTAGGTAGCCTACCATACAGTAAAGATTTTAGTTTTCTAAGCACCAACATCCAACTTTGTATGCATAGAACCCTTTCTAGAATGAAATGGTGCCTTGTCAAGCAATATTTCTACGAGGAGCCACACAACCCAGTAAAGAGCTCTAAGGTGCCATTAAATAACTAGTATTTTTTAAGAATGTAGAAAAAAAAACTAAATGTAAGCCTAAAAATAATTAATTATTGACTTTATTTGTCTATATTCAACATATTTGAAAGAATATTACTTTACAAGGACTTAAAACTTGGCCATTCTATTCATTCACAACCAACTTAAATCAACAGATAATTAGAACCAACAATTCTAGTTATTTTAGGGAAAATTACAGGCAACAAAGCTGAGAAATTCTATCCAGCTCAGCACATCCACATCTACTTTATTATTAACCTCATTATAAAATGGTTCCAAATAAACGGATGCATAGCAGTTATTCGTATTAGGGAAAAGTATAATGTTTAACTCCATTCAGAAATAATTTTCTGATATACGCAAATAAGTTTAAAAATATTATACATTAAAATTTAGATACAGTGGTGACTATTGAAACCCTCAGCACTCAAGTTGAAGTACCCAAGCTTAGGAAATGAATAAATGGATGGTTAAATAATGCATTTTTTATTACTGCTGCTATGCAGAATCTAAGTGGTTCTTTTCACTTACTAGCTTATTATACCTTCAAAAAATCAAAAATTAAAAAGCAGTTACTAGACTGTAATTCTATTAAAGTAATGTAAATCTTTTTACTTTCCTACATTTGCTTTTTATATGTTTAGTTTACTGTATAGCACAAATAATTTGACAAAAGGACTTTTACAAAATATTTACCTAAATTTGTAATCCAGCATCACAAATACGTGGGTTATATGTCATTTCTGCATTTAGGAAAGAGCCCTGCTTCTTCTGCACAGTTAATGAATAGTTGAATGATGAGTCCCAAGTGAAGTTACACATCAGCTGTGACCTTGCTCCATTCTTACACCTCTGACAATATGTTCAGGGGTGTTGATGTTTTCAACCAGTTACCAGACTTTCCATCAGTTGTTGTACAGATCTGCAGCATATGTGATAAAAAACAGATTTTGACAGTGAGAGTGGTGTCTTTAACGCCTGATGGTGATTGCACCTTGGAGAATTATCACCTAGGTTATTTAACGGCCAGAAACCAAAAAAAATTTGCTAAAAGCTTCTAAGCAGAATAGAAAACTAAAAGGACATAAACTGTTGATTTAAGTTACAAAAAAAATAAAATATGAAATAATGCTACATTTAAAGTTTTTCAAAAATGTCTACAGAAATGTGACTACACCTGTAAAGACCACCAAAAAAGTGCACACTTTTAGGCTAGCCGGTGAGTCAGATTTGACTGAGTGTGTGTCTGTGCAGGAGTGTACACTGACATCCTGTCAAGGACTGGCTTCTGCCTTAAAGCCTTCTGGGATAGACACCCAGTATTAAAACTGGACTAATAGGTGTGCAAATGGATGAATGAATAAGTGATATTTATATTCTTTCTTTACATTGTTTGCTATAAAATAATTCTTCTAAGTATATGGATATTTCATAAAGAGCCCAAAAAGCATTCTGTGCCTATATTATGAATCTTATTTTGAACTACATTTATAGTTTAACATGTCAGTGCTGGTAGTGCAGTTCTATGAATTAGACTCAAATTTTTATTACTGGACTTTTATGCAGTATATTTGATGTTTAATGCATTTAGAAAATACTAAAATAGTGTACTTCACTATGCATATTTTATTGCAATGTAATTGTGGAAAGCAGCTTACGTTATTCTACGTAACCTGGGTAATTCCATTGAACTAACTACTTTTTTCATAGTCCACTGTAGCAACATGGTGCCATGACTGCCTTAAACAAGATTCTCATTGAAGAGTGGCAGGTAGTAATTATTCCCTCATCCATTTTCTAGGTAGCATACAGTATCAAGTGTCAATATATGAAACCATACTGTCTGTCCAAGGCTAAAAAGTGACTACTTTAGTGTATCCATTGTAGAAGACCAGGCCCCGGGCACAGACAGACAGACACCGTATGTCCTAAACACACACATTTATTTTCCTCAATAACCTGCACACACCACAGTGCCTCCAGCACTAGTACTCAGTCCTTCTCTTTCCAGTGCCTGCTTCCTTCAGGCTGCCTCCACTCCTCCACAACTTTGTCCTCCTTCCAACCGACTCTAGCTTCTAAATGGAGTGAGACGGCCTCCTTTATAGAGCACCCGGAAGTGCTCCAGGTGTGCCTTGATTAACATCCGGCAGCACTTCTGGGTGTGGCAGAAGTCCTGCACCAGAACCCCGTTCCTCTTCTAGCAGCACTCCCGGGTGTGGCGGAAGGGCTGCATATCCAAACTCTGGTGCTATCCAGGTGCCCCCTGTTGGGCTGAGCCTCCAGGCCCCAATTCCATGGCCCCGATGTAAGCCAAGGGTGCTGCCCTCTCGTGTCCCAGGGGAGGTACTCCTGAAAGTACGCCCATTCTCCCGGTCTTCTCCTGGAAAGGGCGTCCCGTCCGGGCAGGATCCCCGGCTGTCCATCACACCATGCACATTTCTTTTGG
Source organism: Erpetoichthys calabaricus (assembly GCF_900747795.2). Classification (NCBI taxonomy): domain Eukaryota; kingdom Metazoa; phylum Chordata; class Cladistia; order Polypteriformes; family Polypteridae; genus Erpetoichthys; species Erpetoichthys calabaricus. Next base: position 131,596,571 of record NC_041398.2, on the reverse strand, counting down.
CCAAGATTAGAGAATCTGGTTAGCCTGTACTATTTGGATTGTGAAAAAACTGAAAATATCCTAGCAAATATTTAGAAAACTAGCTGTGTTACTCACCTAAGATGGGTTCAAATCTAAATAATCAATGTAGACCTCAGCATTAACATTTGCAGTGCATTATGGAATACATATGTCTCTGTTATATGCCATTTGTTACGGAATTCAGAAAATCAGTACTAATGTTTCTGATGCACCATCTATTGGAGTGACAGAAACTTAGCAATCTGATGGACACACAGACCCTTATCCTTTTATTAAGAAGGATATGTAAATTCCACGTAGACTGTCCCTACACTTGGAGTTGAACTGAGAACTCTACAGCTGCAAGACATTTCTGTATTATAGTATATGTATTGGGCAATGGTGGTTGATTGTGCTTAACATTCTGTAATATACCTCAGCCAGAAACTGCCATACCAAGAGAGGAAGTATTTAGCAATTGAACGAGAGATCCTTTCCAATAAACAGGTTGTTATGCAGTTAATGTATTATCATCGCAGATGGTAGTCTACTTTGATCACAGACCATGTTCCATTGTACTCATTAGCCACCCAAAAAAAATGACCCTCAGGTAATTAGGTGTTTCCTGGACCTTCAACCTTACTGGATCAAGATCTCAAACCACTGGGGTTTGCTCCACCTTGTCCTAGATCCACAACCTCACAGGTAGGACTGATCATCATTCTGTCATCTAGCTAGGGGGTGAGCAATGTCTGGTACAAGCTCTTAGGAGTCACCTTAAAGGCTCTGAAAAGGTAAGTAGTTCCACTTAAAACCAAGAGGGGGCAACCGCATTAACACACTCTTTTTCTTTGTCCATAGTTTATAAGCTTAATAACCGTAGAAACCCTGAGGTCACTTCCACTTCCTTCTCAAAACCACTTCTAGAATCACTTAATAAAAGTACCTCATCAACTCTGGATCCTTTTTGCACTCTCAGGTCCCTGTTATTAAACAAGGTTTTCAGTTGAGTCCCCAATATTTTGTTCTTGAATTCATATCTTTATTAGAATATTATTATATAGTATAATATATATATATTGTATATATTGTGAATGAATTGGCGGACACATGTGCAGCTGTTGCGGTGCCAAGCCAGCAGTAACCCCATTTAATAAGAAAAAATGTTAAAACAAAGCTGCTCTTTTAAGCACAAAACTAGTGTTGATGAACTTCATTAGATAGCTCTGTCTCATCTGCTTTCTCTGGTCAAAAGACATCCTCTTCTGCCAGACTATCTGGTTATATATCCCTGTCTCCGGAAGGGGCAGGACATTGGCTGCCGTCTCAGGATTGGGACTAGACATCATTTCCTGGGGACTGCTTAGTGCTGTAAGGGATCTCTAATTGCACATGTGTGACAAAGCCCATTCTCAGCACATCCCTAGTGGGCCAGGTGGACTGTGCTGTGAGGTTATGGATCCAGGAGAGGGCATCCGCAGTAGAGTGGAGGACTCCTTTCAATTGATGGAATACGTACTTGTAAGGTTGTAAGTCCAGGAACCAGCGTGTGATTCAAAGATTGGACTCCTTGCACACCAACAGCCACTGAAGAGGCACATGATTCATGGCCAATGTGAATTTCCTTCCAAAATTTAATCGCATAGCTAAGAGATTGCCCATTTAATAAAAACTAATACAAATCCTTGTTAATATCTGGCAGACAGAAGTGTGTCTTAATACGCTCTAGTGTCTTTTCTGTGCCTAGGTGGTGCCCTAAGAGATAGGTGTGTACCAGTTCACATACCTCCCTCCAGTAAGGCTAAGGGATGAGAAGCTGGTGCTGCTCTTCACTCTGGGGCTCTGCTGCTAAGTATCGTGGGTCAGTCTCTATAAATGGGTTCCCGTGGGTATAAGCTTTGCAGTCAACTAACCATTCAACAATTTATTTTTGTATTTTATAGTCCAAAATCACACAAGGAATGCCTCAATGGACTTTAACAGGGACCATGTTTTGACAGCCCCCAAGCCTTGACTCTCTAAGAAGAACAGAAAAAAAATCCTAAAAATATCCTTGTAGGGAAAAAAAATGGAAAAAAATCTTGGGAAAGGCAATCCAGAGGGAGACCCACTACCAGGTAGGTTGGGCTTGCAGTAGGTGTCAAAAAATCGGGCTAAATACAATACACAATACAGAGCACAAGTAATTCTCCTCACAAAGCTAGATGGCCTATCTGCAATTGCCACCTCAGGAATTTAATACAATACTTTGTTCTTACACAGCACTCCTCACCAAGTGCAGGCACCAAACAAGGTTATTATAGTTTTGCCTTTTTATTTTACTTGTTATTTCTGTATTTTTTTTTACCTTACTTGGAAATTCAGTTTAGTTTTAGTTTTCCTTCATTGTGTATTTTTAGTTTTAATTTAGTTTTTATTTCACAATTTACTTTTTTATACAGTATCTATTAGTTAGAGTTTTAGTTTTAGTAATTATGGTATGGAACTACTATGGAGTTTAGTTTTGTGTCTCAATCAGATAGAACTGTATACTTAACAGATTTGGATATACTGTAATATGAGTTTAATGTTAGTGGAAGCTTACTACACTGCACTGTTTACTATCTGAATATGAACAATTTTATAATTAAAAAAAAATGTTCTGTCATTTGTGCTGAACAAATGTGCCCTGACTGTTGACACTTTTCTTTTCCTTTTATTGCCCATAATGGACCAATTTGTAATGAAATTTAAGTGAATTTTAAGGTTTGAAGGTTTTTTTACTCAAAATATCTACAGCACACAACATACCTTGCTCCAAAGCAATGTGCTTATAATGAATGCCTTCAATATTGCATTCAAAAATCTCCCATACTCTGCTTTGTTATTTTTTACCAGCCATATTGATCTCTGATTCCATCTCAGGCACATAAAATTTTTAGACAGAATTTTGCCACCTGCAGGACTGAAAGATATCAAAAAATCAGAAAATTGATTCTTCTGTGTTCTGACAAGTGTGATCATGAAAATCATGGGGGCCAAGGAAGTACAGGGTTCTTAGGCTTGGATTAGTGTGCAGACCCCACCTAGCTGTGTTGAGGGAAACTAAGAAAACACGCATTTAGTGTCAAGGTTAGGGGCTATGAGACATGAATAGCTCATGCATAAGAACAGTAAACCCTTAATGAGCAGAGCAAGAGCAAGTTAAAGGTGTATGGACGGGCATAAAATGACAGAGACAGCATCTGCAATTAAGAACAATGTATACATTATATAAACCTGTTTATGCAGAGCAGGATCACAGGAAACCTGGAGCCTAACCCAGCAGGTTTGGTTGCAAAGCAGAAAAGTCTCTGGTATGCAATATATATGGGATGGCTGATATTAAAAACAAAAAGAGTATGATATTTCAACTATCTATTTTGAGAGAGAGAGAAAAAAATTGAAAAAAGGGGGACAAATATTTAAAAACATTATTCTGCTACTGGATCATTTCACAATACCAGGTAATTTTCAGCTGTGAATATAAACTAAAAAAAGAAAAATGAATAAATATAGAATAAATACAAAAACACCTTAGTATGTTTAGTTTTTCAGCAGTTGGCAGACTCTCTTCACCTGCCTACCTGTAGTTCAGTACAGACATTGCCAACTCAGGAATTTTACAAATTTTGTATTACTTCGTTGTTAAATGACTTTTTTAAAGCAAAAGTGATTGGTCAGTACCAATCTGCTGATCTTGTATGATGACCTTAGTAAGTCTCTCAAACAGTGTCATTTTATTTTCAAAAAGGATTCTCCTGTGCGAAATGGCAGGTGAATTATTGCCAAGAAAAAGCAGCCACCTGGGAAATAAACTGAAACGTTACTCACTCGTGATTTTTCAGTCGGTAAAAGTTTTGTTGACCAGCATATTCCAATGTCAAGCATTCGAATTACATCTTCATATACAAGAAGCACAAAGAAAGGCGGCACAGTAAATTGCTTTATATTTCACACGCTGTACACTCTTGTATTCAGCTTTGTCTGTCACCGCAAATGCTGTGTGGTCACCCGCCTTCCTTCACCAGCCCCTGTTCACTGGATGAGTATATGTGGGTGGCTCACGGTGGATTACTTTCTGTTTTAGAGTTAAAAGTTACAAGAGCTAAAGACTAACGGCAAGAATATTCATTCAAAAACGAAAACTAAAAATATTTTTAGTTAATTATTATTTTATTTCAGTTAGTCTTTCCAGCTACTTTAATAGTTTAATTTAGTTATAGTTTTTCATTCCGGTTTTGATAATTATTTTATTTCAGTTTACAAAAATGTTTTAGAGTAGCAACAAGCAGGTGGAGTAATGCAGCCAATTTTGTTTTGCATTCAATTTCATATTATCCATTTTATTCTCTTTAATGCCAATGTTGTTTTTATTGTTTTAAAGCTAATTATTTGTACTGTTTTACATTTTTTTCAAAACTAATATATTATTCATTCATTATTTTTTTTTGTCCAATGTTCAGAGCCTGTACAGTACTACATATTGTACATGAATTAAGTGTAGTGACAGTATTGCATGTAGTACTTTGTATTGTATGCTATGCCTAATCCACTTAAAAGGGCATGTGTCTATATATCTGTGTGTCCATCCTGTTGCTAAGTCTCTGTTATAAAGCATTTGGTATATATGGTAAAAGCATGTAACGTCTGTTGGAATGAAAAATGCAGTGTATTTTATTACTACATGCGTTACAAAATATATTTTAATCGATTGTACACTGCAAACATTAATGCTGAGAACATCCATCAGGGAGTAACTGACAGACATAAATCAACTGATCTTGTCCTTACTAAAAGGACAAGTATCTGTGTGTCAATCAGGTTTAGGGTTAGGAAGAAAATTTTAAAAATAGGCATTTTTAAACATATAGAACAAGGTTAAAAAAATCAAAAATAATAATAAAAATATGAAATAAGGGTCTAAAAAAAGAAAATTGGTCTTATTGGCCCAATCTGTTGTTTTAGGTTATATACCAACAACAGTAGCGTGGTAACTACTTTCTTGTACCTGTTTGGGCCATGTGAGTGAGGTTTTTAGCTGTAGTACTAATGAATGATATCTTTGCATGGTGGCCAATAGATGAGTGATAACGAAAAGATCAAATTGCACTTTGGGAAGCCAATACTCCGACACAACTAGGCTACAGTCATTAAAATAGTCCAATACAGTACTGATCACCACCACCACATTTTCCCAGAAAAACACTTTAACTATAATAGTGGTCAATTTAACGAGAGATGTCAACATAAAGCAGTGAAAACAGGCAGATCTATTTGAAGAGTTAAAGGTCACTATGATGGAAGGGGGTATATTATTATACCAGAGTAAATGGACAATCCATGTATCAAATAAAAAAAAACATGGTCTATGTTGATTACTTAGATATCAACCTGTTTGTGAGAGTCACCATCTTGCATGATAGGCGCCTCACAGCACAACAGTTTCAAGCACAGCTTAACAGGGGTTGAAAAAATCTCATTTCCTAATGTAAAGAGGAGACACTGTTGAACTTGTGACACAGTTTATTATTTGCTATATGATGTACACAGTGTTGTATTTATTTTATTACCATGTTTCTTTTTACATTGTGGGAAAATTCAAAAAGCACAGTCAATTGACAATGAACAGAACTTCTGTTTGTCTTAAAAACTAACTGGAAACTAGAATTCATGAAACACGGGGATGCCATGTGTTATCATCTTTGTTAACCTGCTTTATGCTACTTAGAAAGGCCACATTACCCTAAAACAGATTAAGTAAATGCATGGATGGAGTTATACTTAGAAACTGGCATTTCTGCATATTAAAAATATTTTCATATATACTTTACAAAACAGTTTCTTAAATGAAAGGTAGTTTCTAGGAGTACTATGTTCAATTTGAAGCAATTATTAAAACATGTCAGTGGCCCTAAAAGATCTTTCTTACCAAATTTTGTTGTGTTACTAATATCTTATCTTGTACTAAAATTTAATTAAACTTTATAGGTTATTATCATGTGTACAGTGTATAGTGACATTCTTACAATTAATCTAGTGATTTAAAATTCAGTAGTGTTTATAGGCCACTATTTTCCCATGAGCTCAGTTTACCTTCACTGTAACTCAGAGGATCCCACAGTTTATTAGTACAGCTGTTAACAATAATAGCATCATACAGACTAAGATACATTTTTCTGTGTCTTGAGTGTCCAACATCAAGACCAAAAGTGGTAATTACTACTCTGCATGAAACATCTGGGGATCCACAATGTGTATTGTTAAAAGTAGTTTCAATTATATGTTATGAAGCTCTGTCATCCAGTGGGTGGGGTCTTAATTTGGGCCTGCTGCTGTGCTTTTTTTTTTTTTTTTTTTTTTTTACACTTTTCATTTTTTTTCTATACTCTCTAAGAATGCAGAGAAAGTTTGGATACAACTGAATGAGAATATTTCTTCCCAGTATATCTGCATGGATTAAATTAGTTTATACTATTTCAGAAGCCCCAATCCATATTACTTTTATGAACTTGGAATATTTCAAATTACAATGTGGAACCAGAAAATGTGTCCTTTATCACCAGTGCTGTTTGCAATTGCTATTTAACCAATGGCTACCCAGCTCTGGAAGTAGAGTCAGCGATAAAAATATAATAAGAAAGAGCTTGAACAGAAAATGTGGATTTAATGATGTTTTATAAATAAAAAATATATTACTAAAAAAACTAACATATTATTAATCGGTTTTTCTGAATGTAAGTTTATAGAGAAACAATACAAATATTTGCAGTGCACCTATTTAGGAAAAGTCAAGGAAGGAAAGAAGCATTACACTTACCAATGAAAAATCCATCCATCCATCCATTTTCCAACCCGCTGAATCCAAACACAGGGTCACGGGGGTCTGCTGGAGCCAATCCCAGCCAACACAGGGCACAAGGCAGGAACCAATCCTGGGCAGGGTGCCAACCCACCACAGGACACACACACAAACACACCCACACACCAAGCACACACTAGGGCCAATTTAGAATCGCCCATTCACCTAACCTGCATGTCTTTGGACTGTGGGAGGAAACCGGAGTGTCCGGAGGAAACCCACGCAGACACGGGGAGAACATGCAAACTCCACACAGGGAGGACCCGGGAAGTGAACCCAGGTCCCCAGGTCTCCCAACTGCGAGGCAGCAGCGCTACCCACTGCTCCACCGTGCCGCCCCCAATGAAAAATTTAAATCAAAAAACCTTTGTGCTTCAAAAATAGTGCTTCTAAATGTTAAATAAATGTGAATTACTATTACAATAGAAAAACAAAGATCTTTTTAAACACAATTTGGCAATTTGATAGAAAACATCAAACTACATCTTAATATATGGTCCTCCCTGCTTTTTTCTTAAGCCAAAAGAATCAATATTGTCAAAATTAATATCCTCCCTAAGCTTCCAAAGCCTCAGAGAATCTCTGTATACACCAACACATCATTTGTTAAACGTTAGATGCAGTTATAATATAATTTATGTGGAATTCAAAAGAGCTGCATATTGAAAAGGAGAGTCTACACATATCTGAAGCTGAAGCAGGCATAAAACTACCTAGCTTTTAGTTTTATACCTGGACTGCAAATATTCATACAGTAAATAATTGCAAATTGGCAGAAGTCCATGAAACTACACCTGCTTGTTCTAAATCTTCTTGCTTAGCCTTGCTTTGTACTCAGGCCAACACTAATTATTGCTAATTTATCAGAAATCCAGTGTTACGCCATTTGCTTAATATATGGAACCAATGCTGGGGCACATTAAGGCAGAGAAGCTCTGATCTGTTGCCTTTATTCTTTTTTGACAGCATTTCAAAACTAAATTAAAAAATGACCTTTGGGAATGCTAGCAAAGGGATATACCAATTAAAATTTCAGGTATAGAATTTACCCATTAATAAAATGCATTCCACTCCAATATGTGCATCACATACCATACATTACCTAAAACATTATTAATTTTCCATGTATCTTTCATCAAAAATTGCCTAAAATGTTCCCTGGGCAAGATCTAACCAGCAAACTATATTATCAAGCACCTGCATCATTAGGTCACATATAGTGGGAATCACCTATCCTTATTCCATTCTTAACAAAAATATTTGTAGATCTCTTGGACAGTCTTGGATTTAAAATTAAGAACAGAAATTCTTCAAGTAATATCAATTGGTACAATGTTACATAAATGAAAAACGAACAGCCTGAAAGATCTACAACTTGGATGCCCACTGCCTGTTCCTTTCCTAATGTGGCCGGCAGTTACCCAGAAGATGCCTTCAGAAGCAAAATAAAAAATGCTTGTGTTTAAAACTTTGGAATTAAATTGGAAAACAAAAGTAAAAATTAAGTACTACAACCTGTTTTTCTGAACCAGAGGGCTTAAACATAATCATTGTCAGGAAGTAATTGCAAGGATTCATTTACCAAAATTCTAAAATACAACCAGCGCCAAACCACCAAGACAAAGACCAAGGCAAAATATAAGGGCGAGAGTCAACACCAGAATACTGAAAATAAGACTTTCTAGAGCGCTTGTTAATGGTAGAATCTGTAACTCATAAAAAGGAGCTCACACCATTGCATTGGAATTTATAAGCTTGCATCAGGAGAAAGCAGGCCCTAGCAAAAGGTAGGATCCCTAAGCAACCATTACATGCTCATAATGTCTTTCAAATTAGTGGTGTGATGTAATTAAAATTGAATAATATATAAAGTATATAAAAACTTTCTTAAAGAAAGTAATAAAAATCAAACTAATACAAGAAAATTAAGCTGCAAAATGTATCTTTCAAAACATAAAATTCACGTAAACTAGCATAGAGTTATACAGTTGCTAAATGCCAGTGGCATGTGGTGAAGTTTATGGCTGGTGGGGCACTGACTCCTTCAGAGTCAGAGTTACAAATATATGAACCTAAAAGAGTAGCTTATTCACTATGCAGTTGGCAGAAAGCACATTGACTACTGGTTATGTTTCATATCTCATCAGCATTCTTTACCTATACATATGTATAAGGTACATATTTGGCTAAGAATGAACGTTACATTTATAGCGGCAAGATACAGCGGAAAGAGCGCATTTGCTCTGCACCCTCCATCCATTCATTATCCACCGCTTATCCGAGGTCGGGTCGCGGTGGCAGCAGCCTAAGCAGGGAAGCCCAGACCTCCCTCTCCTCGGCCACCTCCTCCAGCTCCTCTGGGAGGACCCCGAGGCGTTCCAAGGCCAGTTGGGAGATATAATCCCTCCAGTGTGTCCTGGGTCTGCTCCGTGGCCTTCTCCCAGTGGGGCATGCCCGGAACACCCCCTCAGGGAGGCGTCCAGGGGGCATCCTAACCAGATGCCCGAACCACCTCAACTGACTCTCCTCAATGCAGAGGAGCAGCGACTCTACTCCGAGTCTCTCCCAGATAACTGAACTCCTCACCCTATCTCTAAGGGAAAGTCCAGCCACCCTGCGGAGAAAACTAATTTCGGCCACTTGTATCCGCGATCTTGCGGTGAGGGTAGGAACGTAGATCGACTGGTAAATCGACAGCCTCGCCTTTTGGCTCAGCTCCTCTGCACCCTCCATGTGTTCTAAATTTGCCACTGCCACTTCACAAATCATACTCATTCAATACAAATGAAAGTATAGAGTGGTGTACAAAAAAACGGATATCATTTTCAACCTTAATTGAAATATTTAGTTGTTTTTAAAAGCTTTTAATTCTGATGCTTTAATCAACTTTAATACAGACTGTTCAACAAAAAAATAACAAGAAAAACAAAAGAATATTTTATTTAAGGTCAAAATTTAGTTTTTAAATATTGGATTGTTTTTTCTTAGTCTGATCCCATTTTTTATAAAATTGAAAACCGTTTATTGTCTTACCTTTATTTGTAAATGAAGTCAATGCCTCTTTCTTTCTCCATGAAAATCTCTATCACTTTCTTATATCCATCCACCTTGTTTTCCTTTAGTTTTAAAAGTCTTAATCTTCCATTTTGGCAGTCAGTCGGAACAAAAAATAAAAATAAACAGACTGCTGCAGTGCACTTGACTGTTATCACTAACTTATTGGCGCCTCTGAGTAGAACAGCAACAAGCACCTATTGGGCTCATATCTGCCCCCTTCTGTGCGGCACGGTACTGTTTGCCTCAACTTGTGCCTTTTCACTGCTGTTCCATGTCCGATCAGCAAGACTAAATATGTCGCACACATTCATTAAAGATATTAACCAGTCTGTGGAAAGTCAGGGTGTATAATAAACGTGTTTGCAAACATTATTTTGGTGACATATAGAGAGAGACAGCAACAGGCTAATGCCAATTGCGTGCATCAACCCAGTGTGTAAGGGAGAGCGCAGTCAGATGTAGTCATGCGGTCACATGACCACACACAAACTTCCTGCGTGTGCAGCCTGTGAGAGACTTTTAGTCATGCGGGGCTCCTGTTCACTGCTAAACGGTCACAGCTTCACTGCAAGAACCTTGAGAGCCAACTCCTGCTGAAGCTTAACTATCACTTCACTGAGTGAAGAACAAGCACGTTTTAACCAAACATACACAGACACAGACAGTCATGGTAAAGTGAGACTTCTTGTACGTGCACAAGCTGCCTTGTTCTAATGTTATTTTCTATCAGCTGTGCTATTTGGAGGGCAAGTGTGTGACGATGCCGGTCCCCTACAAACTCTTTTCTTTTCTCCTTTTCTTTGATTCCCCCTTCTTTTTTTGTGCTGACCTGTATATATATACTCCCGTCTCCGTGGGCCTTAATCATAGACCACAAAAAGCCAATGAAGCAATTGAGAACAATCGCACCCGCACGTGCAGGTGTGACTCGCTCCAACTATCTCATTAACTCCCCGCGGTCATGCAATTGCGCCTACGGAGAGTGACACGGCTTTATGGATTTGAAACTGGCCTTTTTTCTTTTGAAGCTGCGGACCCGCTACACCACAAAGTGAATATACAGTATTATACTGTTAGTGTACAGTATATCTTGTCACTGTAAGTAGTTTGCACTGTTCAAACATACATGTTACCTGCTGTAGGTATTGGCTTTAAAAGCTTTGTTGTGAAAAACTGAGATTTGGAACTTTGTGTTATTTGTGCATCTTTATTTTGTAAAGATGTTATTTATTTTTACTCATTTTTTATTTTATAATTTGGAAATAGCAGAATTTGCACATTATTTTGTATTTTTGTCTGTCTTATTACAACATTTCTAAAAAATAAATAATTTATTATGTTAAAACAGTTACTCAGTACTTGAGTAGTCTTTTCACCAAATACTTTTTTACTTTTACTTGAGTAATTTTTTGGATGACTACTTTTTACTTCTACTTGAGTAATATTATTTTGAAGTAATGCTACTCTTACTTGAGTACAATTTTTGGCTACTCTACCCACATCTGCCTAATTGTCATCAACCCTAAGGGGGCTTAATGCTAAAAAGGATCCAGTGCATGTCCAATGCCGTCCTCTCTGTTTTAGACTGACAACAGTTTAAATGAAGTTGCAGTAATGAGCTATTCCATAGATGATGTAATGGATGCGTAAATAGCATCTCATCTCCAAAGCTCTTTCTACCTGTTAAGGTACATGCAGTATGTGGTTGTTTAGAACTTTGCAGCTTCCAGGCTCTCCTAGCAAACTGTTCATTAAACTGTGCTCATGAGTGAACTGCAGTCATGTAAATTCCTTTCCAGTGTTGCCAAATACTATTAAAAACACGAAAAAAGAATGTTTCTGTCAAGAGCAGAGAAGAGAATAACAAAATAAAAAGCAGTGAAAAATGTTTTTAAGATAGTGGGGTTTTTTTGGTTTTAACAATGACATTGTTTAATTTGTTTTGGCTTGATGTTGGACAATAAAGATTAAATTAGAAGTATTGATTCTGGATAAGGAAGGTTTTTCTATTAAAATGGTTGTCTCCAAAATTACAACATAATCAAAATCTGGTCAAAATTAACATTAGCCAGTTATCAATATTCCATGTCAAATTATTCAGCGCATTGGACAGCTACATAGTTTTATGTGTTTATTGATGTTAACTTCTTTATTTTTTTAACAATTCAGGTATTTTTTGTTTTGTTATTTATAAACATTTATTTATTGTTCTTATTATTAAGTGTTAATTGGCAGTTTTACTTTTACTCTCTGTTATTTTTCATTTGGGTGCCATTAAAATATTGGTTTCAATGGAAAATGGTTTCTGCCACCTATTATTGACATATTCTTTTTTCAGTCTGATATCAGTATTGTTATTATTTAGGTGTTGTGCAAGAGGCCTGGACACAGACAGACACTCAGACAGCCAGAAGTCCAGAACACACACATTTATAAATTTTTGTCTTTTACAGCACACACAGTACCCAAAACACCACAATAATGCTCACAGTCCTTTCTTCTCTTCTGCCGCCTCCATTCCTCTCTCGCAAGCTCCATCGTCTTCACCCGACTCCGGCTATTCGAGTGAAGTGAGGCGGCCCCTTTTATGTTGCACCCGGATGTGCTTCGGGTTTGCCCCGATGAACCTCCTACAGCACTTCTTAGTGTGGCGGAAGTGCTGCATGGGCACCCGGAAGCACTTCAGGTACATTTGTTTCCTCTTCCGGCATCACTTCCTGGTGTGGCAGAAGGGCTGCCATCCAGGGCTCCAGGATCATCCAGGCGCCCCCTGGAGGTGGCCATGGACCCCAACAGGGTTGAGCTTCCAATCTGTGTCCCTGACATAATCCAGGGGGGCTGCCCTCTTGTGCCCCGGGGAAGATATTGCCCCCTCCCAGTCCTTCCCTTCTCCAAGCATCCCGGTGGGACAAGGTCCCCAGTCATCTGCCACAGCATACATATTCATTTAGACAACTGTGATATAACTGAATCCAACAAACTTAAAAGGTCAAACAGGAGGTGTTAGGTATGTAATGTTAGGTGTATTATAAACTGTACATGAAATTGATACTTAAAAGATATTTCTGTACTAATTGCACTGTTGTGAGTGAAGGAGGAGCAAATTGATGTCCTGCTTACGGTCTCCTTACCCTGCTCATCCCACTAAATTTTTAGCTCATAGTCTGTTCTATGACTAGGCAGTACAGACATGTTTGATTGTGCTGAGGTAGTCACTGGGGTAACTTACTGCTCAGTTCCCCTTCTAAGCTTCGCAGATTCTTCCTGGTGGGCCTTTCTGACACCACAATTCTCAGCACTGACCAACTGCCACATTCATTCGGCCAACAGGTGCTGTAAGACATCATTCAGAATATCTGCACTTAGATAGAACAAGGTTCAGCATCTGTCACTCACTCAGTTGCACATACAAATAACAAATGAATTTCATGTGAAATTTGTGAATTTCCCCTTGGGATTAATAAAGTATCTATCTATCTATCTATCTATCTATCTATCTATCTATCTATCTATCTATCTATCTATCTATCTATCTATCTATCTATCTATCTATCTATCTATCTATCTATCTATCTATCTATCTATCTATCTATCTATCTATCTATCTATCTATCTATCTATCTATCTATCTATCTATCTAAATGTCTCAAAGCATGCAAGTCCCAAAAAACTCACTTCCTGAAATTCCTGCTAGAGGGGAAAACTGTCAAATCTGCCTAGCAAAAAGAGCAAACACATAACTTTATAAAATAAGGTAAATTTTAATGGAAACATGCTGTGAAACAAAAGGCAAAATGAAGTTGCCTAAAACAAAAGGCAATCTAGGTGGATACTGCACAATAGTGATTCTTGATGAGGCTCCCTACTCTCTGTGTAAAGAATTATTTTTATTATTATTATTAATCCAGGCAAACAAGGTGCCAATGCAGAAATCCAAAGCAATGTCAAGGAACTAAGCAAACAGGTCGATATTACAGTAATTCACAAAGCACAGATAAGGGAAAAAGTAAACGCATCAATCCCTTAGGCATTTTCGGAATAACCTGCCTGTGGGAGACAATCTGGATACATAAGGCAGAGGGCAGATGGCTCTGTCTCTTGCGGGCGGGCACTTACGAATCCACAAAACACATGGAACATAACACAGGCAACTTACATACTTAAGCAAATAATAAATAATACACATAAACAACATAAATCAAAGAATCAATATGACCAAAAGAGACATAAAACGTGAATCTCAACCCCCACTGAAACATGACACATTTAAGGCACCCATGCCTCTTGTAACACAAACTGGGCCACTGATTCTAGGGATAAATAATTTTTGTTATAGTATTTTTTTGTATATTGTAGTTTCTAATTCTTTTTTAAATTAAAATACTGTACATAGTTATAATACCCCCCCATAATTGGAGAGGTTATTAGTAGCAATTATGCAGACAAGTTATTTTGGACATTTTTTTTTATTATTCAATTTTATTTATTGTGATTTTTTTTTATTATTTAATTCCTTTCATTATTAGTTTTTGTATCTGTAACAACAATTAAATATAAAGTAATTTTGTTCCTTGACTGCTGATTTATATTACAACCTCATTAAGTTGCACTGCTGTTATTAAGTTGACTGTTAACATTTGTGCTGATGTTTTCTGGATTTTGCCTGTTTAAATTACATTTTATGGAGAATATGTCTCCTGCCAAAAGATTATGAATCTAGTTATATTTTAGTTCCTCTTTCCCACCATTAGAATAACCACTGTATTGTGTAATAAGTTATAATTATTGTAGAATATCAAATAACAACAAGGCTTCCATTTTCTCTTGTGTATTTCTGACAGGCTGGGATAAGAATCAATCATTTAAGCAAATGCTAACATTTATATTGCTATATTTTATTGTCTAGTGGTGATTTTATATTTATACACATAAAATTAAACCCTTTCATTAATAATCCTTACTTTTGATATACTTTTATTGTATATAAACTTGTGTATATACTTGAACTGCTTCTGAGGTTCATCTTTCTGCTTGGTTTTCCATAACACATCCTAAATGACAGACCACTGTCTTTTTGGCTTTCTGTTTGAGTTGTTAATTTCTTAGCCATTTTATTTTGCATTACATTTTGTTCTTCCATAAAGTGCCATGCCGATTTTATCCTTTTTTACTTTGATATTTGAAACAACTACTGTTTTTTTCATTTTGTCAGCCTGCATTTTAATATGCAGATTGAGTGGAGACATGATCCCAGTAGGGCTGTTTTGTGGTAACAGCTGCCTCCTTACAGCTTTTAAATCCCAAGTTCAATTTCAGGATGTAGGAGTAATGTCTGGTTACACTTTGTTTGTTCATGTTGTGACATTCTGTTTCAAGAGATATGAAAGCACATTCAGTACAGTATTCCTTTAAACAAAATGATGTTGCCTGCAGTGGAATGGCAGTTCTTACAAACTGCAGGTCTGCCTTGTAAAGTCTGGTGAATCGATAACATTGGGAATTAAATAAATAGAAAGTAGTTGTTACTCACATTAAATTTTCTTTCTCAGAGTATCAGTATCACTAGTTCTTTACTGCAGACAAATTAAGTAAACATACTGTTCCTTTTTTAAAAGGAAATATATCGAATTGAGGTGAGCCAGTAAATCCCAATAGTGGGCACAATTATGTATTATGAATGTTTATTATTTAAAACAATGAGTGATTTTATTAGATGACATTTTTGACAGTCATTGTGACTAATGCTGCACTTAGACATTTAATAACTCAATGAACATTATCTAAGAACATGTTATAAACTTGTTTATTTTTTCTGTTTTAACAAGCTGGTTCTCACAAATCAATGTTAAGGAAGAACTCGTACAACTTAAGAGAGAGCAATGATATATTTTTTTTATTGTTCTTTCTGTTTTTAATGTGTTTTTTTGTTACTATAAAGTTTGTTTTAATATTGTGTTGTTTATTATTTTATATTAATTTATTGTTTATGTTTGTCCATATTCCTTGTTTTCTGTGGGTGAAAACCTGCAGGGAAGGGGCCACTCATGCATCACTTTTGAAGGACTGTCCATCAGCATGTGTATTTAAGGCAGGAGAGTAAGTCCCTCAGTGGTTTATTGTGATAGTTGTGGAGTGTGATTTGTCATTGCAAGTATTTTTTGGATTTTCTTGATTATTGTGGATTTGTTTCTCTTTCTATAGTTTCTGATTAGAGGAGAGTGTATTTGAACTTGTTAGTTATTCGTTGCCTTTTTAGGCAAATTCTCTTTGCCTTTTTCCATGCTTTACCTGTCTTTCCTCCCTTTTTGATTACTTAAATTCCATTCATCCATCCATTATCCAACCCGCTGAATCTGAACACAGGGTCACGGGGGTCTGCTGGAGCCAATCCCAGCCAACACAGGGCACAAGGCAGGAACCAATCCCAGGCAGGGTGCCAACCCACCGCAGATTACTTAAATTGATTCTTTTAAATATAAGGAAGTTTGTTTTGTTTTGTCCTTCAACTCAGATGGATTATGGTTATCCTCTCCCTTAAAAGGCCTGTCCAGACCTTGAAGCTTGCCTTTGAGTTTGGTGCCAGACCTCCTGAGGTGAGCAGATTAACAAAGGCAGATTAATGAAGTCCTAGTCTGGTTTTCATTTATTTTGATGACTGTTTACCCCTATTTGCTATTTTGTGCTGCAGCTTTATGACAATCATTTTTGCAGTAGCTTTTTCATTTGTCCAGCTATGCGAATTAAAAGAATACTCCACCAAAAAAGTAATTTTTTTTTGTTACTTACCCCTTGTTGGCTACAGTTTTATGATTTAATGGAGAAAGGAGATAACAGAATTTCTAATAAAACTGACTATATTACATTCAGCATGTGTATCTATATAATATAGTAATATATATTCAGCATACATATCATCATATATTCCTAATGCAATTGTATACATTTTTATGTATAATTGGCTGAATTGGCATTTTTTTTTGCTAAATCTTGTTAAATAAATACTAATAGAAATTTTTTTTGTGAAATTTATAGCACCTTAGTTTCTGTTCATAGCCTAGGACTAATTTTTCTGCTCAGTGTTTTAAAAGAACATCAAACATCGCATGCATTTAACTGATACTGTTAACACAGTCATCACCTACTATCTTTATGTGTTGGTTGTGTTCTAAATTTTTATTTTATATTGTTCATCATTTGGTATCATCTAAATACTTGATTTAAGGGGGTTTCTAAGTCAGAGAATCAATTTTTGGCATTTATTTTTTGATTCTCCAAATAATTTAGGAGTTGAGATTTTTTTTAATGATTTGCCTACCATTTTAAGTTCTATTTTTTTCTTCCTGTCACTAGGTTCACATTATAAGGGGGGTGTCTTCGGTGCAACAGGGTAAAAGGTCAGCAATAGGTGCACTTCCTTATCTTATCTGTACATTCCAAACCCTTTGCTAAATATTCTTTCTCGTAATTGTTTTTTGGTACTGACTTTTGCTTCGACTGCTTTGGTTTTGTTGCAGTTTAATTGATCTCCCAGCTTAAACCTTTTTCTGTTTTATCACACAATTCATGATTTGTCAAGAAAATCCCACTGTTAGTGTGCTAACAGGGTAATTTTTTGTGTAAAATCTAGGGGGCTTTGCCCCCTGCTCACTTCGCTCACCAACCCCCGGGCTGATGCTACAAGCTAGCCACTTTGTGGTTTAGCTGCTCGCATATGGGAATGCGGATGTATAATTTAAACAGATTGTTATTTTCATGGGAATTGTTACATATGCATAATAGAACTATTTTACATTACAGCGAGTAATTAACCATATTAAAAAATAGTAAAACATAATAAATTGAAAGTACATTATGTTTTATGTTGCGTTAGAATTATTCGTTGCGTTATACGATTTCATTCTGTTTGAATTTTAAATTAACATGCAAATACTTTTTAAACTTACACTTTTACTATAAAACCTCAGTAAAAACAATTTTTTGAATAAAATTTTCGTCAATATCGCATTGAATTTTGATTCTGTGTTTGGTCTTGCATCGTGACAATGCAACGTATAACTGCCCATGAGTGAATTTTGTTTTTTTCTCTCTAATAAATAAACCGACTTTTTCAAATGTTTGTTTCTGTGATTTGTTAATTGTTTTTGCAAAAGCTATTCTAACGGGAAACTGTTAATGTTTTAATACGAATGGCATATATGAAGATCTCCTTTAGTGTCTAATGTCATCCGCGGGAGATGAACTACATTACCTTTCTTGGATACATCCTTCTTTCAACAGTAATTCTGGCAGTGGAAGACCATACGGTGTTAATGGTTGTTGATATTCTTCGGGATATTGTAAGTTGATGTTTTCATCTTCCACACAATCACCACCGTTTCAGCAGAGTCTATTGATACACATTAACCAATTTGCTGTGTAACCGATTGACAGTTTTCACGTTAATTCATTTGACTTCATCATTTCTTGGTGCTAGGATTGCCCGTGTACTCATTTCTTCTGTTGATAACCCTTCGGGATGAAATTCTTCAATAAGATTTGGACATAATGAGTCTTCTTTTATTGGGAACTTAAAGTGAGGAAAATGTTAAAATTTATAATAGCTAAGAGAACAGGAACTTTGTCTGTCAAAAGCATTCACACGAATGAGAGGTGAGAGTACTGTGTGTGTGGTTGAATATGGTTGACAGGAGGGCGTGACTTGAAAAAATCTCATGGCCAAAGTGTCCTCTTGCGGACTTTAAATTATCTATTTGAAAAAGACTTGTCTTAGGATTTCCTTTTATAATAGAGAGACATGCAAAAAATAAATATCCACCCAAGAATAACTCTTCTTGGACTTGCAATGCCTTAATGCCGTCTGTGGTTAATGTCTGCCTTTCACATGATGCTCTAAGAATAATCTCCAATTCTTCCATAAGTTAGGGGTTATGCAGTATGTAGAGTGTATGTATTCCATTTCTGCACAAAGTTTTTATACATAATTTAAGATTGTTATAATTTTTTGTTGTCAAGTTTGTGACCTACATTTTTTGAATTGCAGTGGTCTTTTTTTTTTTTTAATTCTGTGACTACTTGGGGGATATTCTCTGTACGTGGATTACCGGTTTACCAGAATTAATTTGTTGACAATTCAGCATGATCCTAGATCTGTCAGTTCTTCAAAACTCTTACTGGATGTATCATCATAGCAACAAACGGTAAACTTCAAACATGCTCGAGAGCTGGTTTGTTCTGTGTAAAAAAGGATTAGCTTGCACACTTAACTAGTTTTTTTGTGCATGGAAATCTATTCAGCCATGGCCTTGCCATTCATAGATAATTGACCAATTATAATTGGTGTGCTGCGGTGGGATGGCACCCTGCCTGGGGTTTGTTTCCTGCCTTGTGCCATGTGTTGGCTGGGATTGGCTCCAGCAGACCCCCGTGACCCTGTAGTTAGGATATAGCGGGTTGGATAATGGATGGATGGATAATTGGTGTGCAGATAATAAGAAAAGAACTTCAAGTCGAGAGAGTTTTGCGTGATCATCAATATCCTTTAGCGTATCAAGATGATCGTCTTTTTAAGAGAGATCGCTTCAGCCGAGAGGGAATTTTATACATCAGAAATGTATTATACTAGGAACCAAACGCGGAGAAGTCGTGCTGTCACAACCACGCAGACTGTGTACATTGCCTTGAGGTTTTATGCAAGCAGCACTTTTTTATATACAGTATGTGATGTGGTAAGTCTGTCAAAGATCGCTGTTTGTCGGACAATTTGCAAAGTCTGCTTGGCCCTGAAACACTTGCTCAGAGTTTTAAATGTTTTTCCTGGATACCTGCATGTGCAGACAATTAAAGAGACCTATATATAAGCAAAAGCCTATGTTTTTTTAAAGAAATTTAAAACCAGACTAATATTCTTATTTCCCAAGACTCCCTAATACGATTGGAGCATTGGACTGTAGTCAGATCTAAATCAAGGCTCCACTGGGTGAAAATGAAAGAGATTACTTGAATAGAAAAGGCTTCCACAGCATTAATGTTCTTCTAGTTCCTTGTCCTACTGTATTTTTTTCATTTTGAATTTTCTGTATGTCATTTTCTGTCGAAGATATTCTTTGTACAAAGCACATATATTTTTCTGTAATTAAAAATCAAATACAAATGCCTTAGAATTTTTATCTGCATGGTGCCTCTTGCCTCTGCAATAATATGTACTAACCCTCTGATGGTGTCAGGAAAAGGCTCACAGTGTAGCACTTTGAACCCTTTGGCAAAGTTACGTGTTAATAAAATACAGCAAATGATTCAAGAAGCTTCATTAGGACAACACAACTAACCTCTTGTCTCCCTTTTTTGATATGGACTGTACAGTATACCAGAACAGTTATATCACTATTAGTACAGGAATGCATAGATTGGAGTTTATCCATTATTAAATATTAAGTATTTACAATACTTACCCTTTCTCTTGTCGAGTGGTTAGACACTGTGTCCTCAGCCAACACATCACATGGGTCAACCTCTTCTTGGACAGGCACAGGTGGAAGTGTTATGACATTCTTTGCAACTGACCAATCAAAAAAAGAATATATGAAAATTCAGTGCATTTCACACCTAGGCCTTCAGTAGTGCTCCGTCTGAATCAACCCACCACTCAAAAACTAATTAATGGTTATAAAAAACATTTTAATATGCAGAAATACAGTATAAAGAGCCGTTGCATCGCAGATAGATAACTCCTGTAGCCACAATAAATGCCTTTATTGAATAGACAAATCAGGGGTGAACAAGTTCCTTTCTACTGCAGCTACAGCCCGCGACACATATAAAAAACATCAATAATAACTCATAAACTTGCAATATTATTTAAGAAAATCACAACATTTTACTCACCAAAAATTCGGATTATTTGTAAACAAAATCCATCCTCCACTCTTTCCTCAAAAACAGTTCAATTACTCTGTCATACAGATTACCTGTGCGCTTCAGTTCCATCACGAAGTCCCTTTCTATCGCCATCGAAGCTAATGCTGAAAGTCGAACCTGCCCTGTTGTATTTCTGGCATAAGTTTTAATTCGCTTTAGGGCTGAAAATGTCCGCTCGACAGAAGCAGTGGACACGGGAATGGTCACCGCCAAACATACCAATGTGTACAGCTGCCACATGATGCTCTCATTCAGATTTTTCTATTACACCATCCGCACCATCCTACCCAATCAACAGGTCTGAATACGGTGACGTTGCCGTACACCTGCTAGAGGGCCCTAGTGAAACCTACTCAAAATCTGATTGGTTGAAGCAACAGTTTAATCAACATTTATTTTGTGTTAGAGGGCCTGCAGAACGGATTTTGAAGGCCTCCAGGCAGACTTCTTTGACTTTGACCCTGCCTGGCAACAAATGATGGCTGAAATGTGATTGGTTAAATGCTTCAATACGAAAATACATGTCTGGAAGCAGGCGCAGCACAACCATTGGAAAAGCTATGAAAGGAAGCGGACAGACTATTTGGAATTATTTAATAAGTATTCATGGACAAAATATAATTAACATCAGTTTGTGATTCAGATATTTTTTAGGCCAGCAGAGAAGGCCCTGACGGCCCACCACTGTGGAAATTGAACCACAAGGCCTCTGAAAACACACCTGTGGCATACACAAAGCACAAGTATGTGCAATGCTGGTCCTTTTCCCGCAATGAATTGACCACCGCTGCATTTTTTGTTCTGCCTTGTTATTAGCTTTTAAAGGAATAATATACTGTAATTGTAACAATATATCAATAAAACACATTTTCTTGAAACTGTTTATGCAATGATATGTAATATTTACCAGCCTGAAGTAGATTTTTGTACTTCACTTTAACCTGTTCTCAGGGTTAACCTGACTGTGCTTATATTTGATCTGTATTATAATGACTAAATAATAATTAATGATGTAACACTGTGGAAATTTAACATTGTATACAAATAATAAAAGAAATACTTAGGTGTTCAATTTGTCTGCCACTTTTTTGCCAGCCCTGTTTTCGAGTTTTCGGCACTTTTGTGGTGTTTCCATCCATTCATTATCCAACCTGCTATATCCTAACTACAGGGTCACGGGGGTCTGCTGGAGCCAATCCCAGCCAACACAGGGCGCAAGGCAGGAAACAAAATCCAGGCAGGGCGCCAGCCCACTGCAGTGCGGTGTTTCCTTTTGTACATATTAATTCCTTGAACTCATCATACCCCTCCAGTAAAACTTCCAGCTCGGCCTGGGAAAAATTTGCGCTCTTTCTTTTGACATCTCTATCCACCTATAAGCGACTTGCCAATCATGTTTTCTAGTCTCAATATATATGTGCTTTTCAAGCAACATGGGAGCCACAAAATCTTTTTAGATGATTAAATCCGGCTACACTAATCTAATCCTCATGTGTGTTTGGAGAACCAACATAACTGGATGAATTTAATCGGCATTAGCTGATCCAAGATGTGGCTTCTGATCTTGTATGATTTAAGCAATGTACGGGAAATATCCCCTTGATATTGCAATGTGTGAGATGTAATCTCACTTTCCATGTTACCAATGCTGGCCAAGTTTATGATTTAATCCCAAATCTAGACACATTTATTTAATAAAAAATCAGTTTAGGGAGTGAGGAATTTTGCCTCTTTTTTGACTTTGAGTTTCTAGTTCACATATTGGATTTTGGTTATTTTGATACTCTTGATTTCTCCAGCTTTTGACTTCGACGTATTTCTGTTTACACATTTTTGGGCTTCAATTCATGGTCCTTTTCCTGTATTTTGCATTTTTGGCCTGCCCTTTCCATTGGGCATAACACTTCAAGTACTATACTTCAACATTCAGAAAATTAATGAGTGAAAGCATCAACCTAAGCTCCTTGTACAAAGTGAGGCCTGGGAGGGAACACTGGAGATGACAAGACCTATTCTAGGGCACATGGTTCTAAACATATGGGATTAGGCTGTCCTTCACATGCTGCCCTGTAGACGTAGTATTTTAAGGCGAATAGAAGAAGAGACAACACAATCTGCTAGAGGTAATTCTAGTCTTGTGTTTTTGAAGCAAACAGAATGACACCTCCATGTCATCTTGTAGCAATTGAGACTAGTGTCTGGAGAGCAGGAGATAGACGTTAGATTATGAAGGGAATGCTTTGTGGTAGTACTTTGAGGAGCAGGTGTTCAAGGTCTATTTGGTCAGGCTCAGGGGAGCAGTTTTGTGGGTTTCTCTTTATTTGTTAGAAGTTTGTTAGAAGTTTGTGTTTTTGTTCAGTTTATATTGTCTAATAAATATAGCGTTTTTCTTTTTTCCCCTCTGCAGTATTTTTCTGGGTGCAGAGGGTTACTGTGAGTACTTTATCCTTTTAAAGTATGTATAATGTGCCTTTAGATTTCTGCCATGTTATTTAAAGCCTTATTTGTAAGATCATTTTACATACAGTACATACTTTATATTTAGAATGAATGACCATTCCATGTATAAAAAATGGTCCCTTATTGAAAGTGGAATGAAAATAAGGCTGTTAAACAGCAGATGGCACATTGTAACAATATATATTTATTTTAGAAAAGTTAATAGTGCAGGTGAAAATACAAAATACTGTTTTTAAAATTACAATTGTGTTTGCTGCATCTAATATTGCTTTCCACCTTGCACCCAACGCTGCTGGGATATGTGCCTCACAATTTTGAACTTGATATGCTGGTTAGAAAATGGATGGACCAATTTGATTTTTTTTTTTTTTTTCGAAAAATATCAGTGCATACCTACAAAAGTACAAATAATAACTTTCAGAATGTCTTCAACAAAGACTTACTTTAATATAGCCTAGCCCTAGAGAAAGATCAGATGGTCTGTCCTAGTTTGAAAATGAAACCAAGGGGCATTGTACAGTTAGAAAAAAATGTGTAGCATTATTCAAATGTAGTTTATATAATAATGTATAGAATAAAAAGAAGAAGAAACTCTCACTCTTATTAATGATATTCAGCCTTTCAACAGTGCCCCCACATGTATGGATTGTGATATTTTCTTTTGTTCTATTCTAATGATTTTGACAGTTCAACATGCATAAAAGTTTTCAAAGCATAGACTTTTGAACATTTAAACATTTAAAATAGCTAAAAAGGCAAAACTCATTGACACAGAAGCAGCTGGAACAAAACATGCATTAAAACTGTGAGTAAAATAGAAATGTAAAACTTTGTGAAGAACATTGTCCTTTCCATTCTAAGTAGTTGAAGAAGTCTAACTTGATCAGAATTTGTTTATTGTATTATTCTGATTTTACCTTGTTGAAACTATTATGTTTGGTTTGTTATTTTTCAAAATGTCTTTAAACGAGAACAATTATTATGGCAGTAGTGGAGAATTAGATGGAGTTTAAAAGAGGCAGCTTTAGAATTTTCTGAAATGAATGAATAAGAAAAAAGAAAATGTTACTTGGTTTTAATACAATCAATGAAAGAAAAAGGAAAGAGAGTGTCAAACTGTTGTACTGTAACTTCATCAGAAAAACAGTATATCAGAAGTGATGTGTAATTGACAAGTATTTGTGTTCTGTAGATGTTCAACTTATAAAAGTTTGATCTTAATTTTTTCATTTTTATTGTGGATCATGCACTTAAAACTGAAGCATCACATTTCAGTGACGCAGGAAAAAAGCACACTAATTACACTTTCCAGGTTTCATGAGTTCCATTAAAGAAAATAAAAACAGAATAAATTAAAGTACTGTTAATACATTTTTATTTACATGATGGTGCTTTTCCTATGTTTACACAGCTGCATGCCAAGAAAGCACAAAATAAAGGAAATGGATACCTGGTATGTCTATTCTACACAGAAGATTCCAGCAGTTTTGCCTCATCAGAATTTCAATTTGGCTGTTATATTAGTGTAAGATGTAGGTTTTCCATGGTCCACGCCTGGGGCTTCAATTTTAAATGCAGAGGAATTAGAGGAAATAACAGGTTAGTCTTTCAATTGGTCTTATTTTCCACAGCTCCAGTGACTAAGGTTCCACTCTTGACCCAACAACTGTCTTTGGAGAATTTGCTCCATCTCCCGGAGACCTTGTGGATTTTTACTAAGTTTACAAAGATGCACATATTAATCTGGTTGGTTGCTCACATTAGCATTGTTTGTGTGTGAGTGTTTTCATTAGCGTACATTGTGATGGACTAATGATAATGTCTTATGGCTGATAGTCTCAAGACAGGCTCAGGCTGGCTTCAATCCAGTAATGAAAAAAGAACATTTGTGTAGCAGATGATTAAAACAGTTGTCATATTGGTATAAATAACAGAAAGGAGCTTAATCGGGTTTTACAAAGGAAAAGATTGCAATAAATTATCAAACTCATGAATAGAATAAATATAATCTTAAAATTTTTATTATATTTTGATCCTTGGGCACCATGTACATTAAATTAATCTTTGGATGCTCTATGATCAAATATATTCAAGACTATTGATCCTAGAAGTGTGACATTAATGAGGAAAATCTATAAAAAGAAAATTTCTTCTATGAATAACAAGTGGGAATACATTATGCATGTTATGTCCCAGGCCATGCCACTTCCTAAACCACTGACACTATTATCAAGCAGTGTTAAATAAAGTGACATCTGATTCAAATTCTACAAATATTTTCAAAAGATATTTGGTGTGTTGTGCAATTAGTTTCTTAATTGTCAATACTGTGAAATACTATGAAAAATTATTTGCCTTATCTCAAATTCTGCAAATTCTATTAGAATCACATCATCAACTAAAACATAACACATAAAATTAAATAAAACAGACCCTGAATGGAAAAATGTATCACTTACTTCACTTAATGCTAAAAGCTGGTCACAGTTGGAAGACTGTTTTTAATAATTAACTGTAACCAGGCATTTTCTATAGTTGTTGATCAGTGTCTCACAGGACTGTGAAGCAAGTGAAAGCTTACTCTTCCTTGACAGACAGCTCCCACTCTGTAAAATTCTTCATTTTGGTGCATGAACTGCTTGTTTTTTGTTCTTCCACAGGAACAATTATGAATTTAGATAAGTACTTTGACCTGTCTTTTAAAAAACTCTGCATTACTTTTCTTCCTAAACTTTCTCATATTGTATAGACTTGCTTACAGATTAAAGAATAACCATGTTACCTGTCAAAGACAGGCAGATTAAAGAATAAATTTTAAAAAAATGTTTATCTCTTGCCCTACACGAACCTCTGTATCTTCAAGTGTCTGAACCTCTCTTAAGTGGCGGTCACTCTCTTGCGCACATTCCCATAAAGCCTGCTTCTCAGACTGAAATTTTGAGGTGCTTTGCTCAACTCCTGTCTGCTTTTATACTTGTATCTTTGAAGGTGACTCTCAGTGTGACTACTACATTTTTATTCCTTCTCATGTTTTTCACACTCACACTTCCTCATTCCATTGTTTCACCAAACTAAACTGACCAATCAGATTGCTCTGAGGGTCCAGACATGCACACACACTCCTTAGCATTTTATTATTTAACTAGCCATGGTACATGTCAAAGACAGGTAATAGAATATTTAAAAATATTTACTACCTCTTGCCCTACGTGTACTTTCAGTGCCTTTCCTCTGTATTCGCTTGTGTCTGAACCTCGCTCTTCACTGGCACTCGTGTACATTCCTATAAAGTCTACTTCTCAGACTTGGTCATTATTTTCAAGCTGCATTTCTTGTCTCCTGTTCATACTTATACTTCCCATCTTTAAAGGTGACTTTCTCACTGTACACCTCTACTCCTTCTCTTGCTTCTTACACTTCATCTTTTGTCACATCACCAAAGCCAAACTGACCAATCAGATTGCTTTAACACTATAATCCCTGAAGCCTACAAAAAAACTCATAATCCCGGGCCACCTTAAATTCCTTTGCACCTCTTCATCAGCGTCTATGTTTTACGAATGTGTCAATCAGCATAAGCAGCAAGCAGCCTGCTATCCCATCCCACACCGAGTCAGCTGATGTCAAGTGAGACACAAAATTCTCAGAGCTGAAGTCTCTTTATCTGGTAGTTATGTTTCTGGAATTGTATATGGTAAATAATGTATCGTTTTTTGGAATACATACATTTCATGTGTGTTCCCTGCCTACAGCGACCTGGGTAAACGTAGGATGACAGGAAATGTGAGGCAAAAAATGTTGAACACATAACTAAAACAGAAAAAATTTTCATGGTATAGTAATAATGAAAATAATGCTGACATGAAGTGTGTAATGTGTGAAGACTGAAGTACAAATATCAAATAAACACTTTCACAAAAGGTATATTAAAACAGGTGCGCTTTTATTCAAGAATATAACAGCAGAAAAAGAAAATATTCAATTTACATGTTGCTGTCAATGTGTAAAAACTGAAGCCCAAATATGAATAGACAAAAACTGAGCATATCAGTTTGGCTGGTGCAGAGGTAAGAACTGCTGCCTCATAATAAAGAGGTTGTGGGGTGGAGCCTGGGTAATTTTCTACTATTATTATTACTATTATATAATAAAAAATACATTTGATTTGAGTGAGTTTTAAGGAACTGGACCCACAGACCTTAATTTTTTATTAGATAGATAGATAGATAGATAGATAGATAGATAGATAGATAGATAGATAGATAGATAGATAGATAGATAGATAGATAGATAGATAGATAGATAGATAGATAGATAGATAGATAGATAGATAGATAGATAGATAGATAGATAGATAGATTGGTTATTCAAGCTCAACCTAAAGATTGAATTGAATTGAAGAGGCTTGCCAGTATTAGGATGAATCCTTAAATATGGAGAAGAACTTGTGGATTCCCAATTTAAGCTAACTTGTTCCATTTCTGATGAAGCAAAGCATCACTAAACCGTGATACTGCCATGACTATGCTTGACTGCTGCTATGCAATGTGGAATGCAAGATTGGCTTCATTAGCAACATAGCAAAGCTCATGCCAGCTGCAAAGCTGCACTTTTGACTCATCTGCCTTAGTTCCTTAGTCTATTATTCCTTAACTTCTGAATGACTCTGTAACAAATTGGACAGATGCACTCATTTTATTAATAAATGAGCAGTGGGTTCTTTTTTGACTCTGCCAATTTTTTTTTTTTTACAAGAATTCCTCTCTGTTACTTTATCCAGCTTGATAATATCAGTCTGACTGAGGTTGGGTGGATGGTAGAAGTGTTAGAAATGACGGAATACATCTTTTCAGAGTGAAAGATATCAACAACTTTCTTCATAATTTTTTTAGGTTTTTCTGTTAATTTTGGTATGATGTCTCTGAAACCAATATGCAAACAACCTTTTTCTATGTATTGCCTAAGATGAAAATGGCAAGACTAAAGGCAAAATATCTGACCAGGAGATCAAATCAAAGTCAAAAACATGCAGTGCTTCGTTACTAAAATAATCATGTAAAAAAAATTGCCAAAGCCCAAAATGCTATCAAAAAATCACAAGTCACAAAACAAATGCCATAATTCTGAATTTTGAAGTAATTTATCCTCACCATGCTAACACGTTAATCAATTTATTTGTTTACCTCCAAGTAAGGACAGCAGAGCGCTTCTATCTTAAATGCCAGCAATGTGATAATGCCACCATTGTATGCCATGAGCTTGTTTTCTCCAACAATGTTGGGTTTTACCCAGGGTTCCCTGCCTGCCTAGGGTTCAAATTCATGTTTAAGCTCTGTTTTGTTCATTTTTGATTCTTTTATTTGTGCTAATGTTACTTTTATTGTTTTTTTTCCCCCATTATTCTTTTGTTTTGACTGTGTCTATGTATGTAAGTTGCCGGGGTTATTTTTTGTGTCTTTTGTGTGTGGTTCATAAATAGGTGTGGTCACCACCAGGAGCTGTCCTCCAACCTTTAAATGTGGAGGGACTCCCATAGTTCCTGGCGGTTCATTTCGAGTGTGCTAGAGAGTTTTTTGGTGAGTTTCAGTGTTTTGCTACACTTTGTGCTTTTTGTGATTTATTGGAATTTTGACATTTTGCTCTCTTTTTGACAATTCTTTGATATACTGCATTGGGACTTGTTTTGCTTTAAATTGTATTCTGTCTTAGGCATTTCCATTTTGCCTTTGTGCTCCATGGAGCTTCTTTGTTTTTGGAATACATTGGTGAAGAACAAATCTTTTATTTTATAAAGATCCTGTATTTACCATATTACTAGCCGGGTTTTGACATTTTTACCCCTATAACGAATATTATTGGAAATGCAACCTTTTGGGATTTGGTATGCTTTGAAGCTACTTTCTCACAACAAATGAAAAAAAAAAAAAAAAAACAGCAGCCACCGAATCCATTAAAAATGACAATATAGTATGACATGACCAAAATTATGGTAAAAAATAATGACGGTGCAACCAAAACAGAAATAAATAAATTAAGCAAAAATTGGTCCTCTTTCTCCATAGAGCAAAACCTCATAAGGGTTGCATGGCTGTCAGATTTGGGAAGGGGTAACCAAAATCAGGCCTGATTTATAATCAAAGTATTCAAACAGATAACCCTCATTATGTCTTACACTATGGCTGTAGGACTCAACAAACTTACTTTTAGTGTCTCAGACTTGTCAATATTTATACTTGAACTTGTCTTGGTCTTAGCCATTGTTCTCTCCAAATATGAAAAATGGGCTCTAATCAGGAGCAGCTGCCTTCTTGAAACTTCTGTTTATGGGTATTTTTTTTTCTTTTGTTGCTTTTTGCCCCTCATGCTTATGTCAGGATTCCCTTAATGTAAGTAATTTAACAGTACTGAGAAAGTTACTGGAACAGCATTGAAAGATAATGTGGAAGTGATGTTGAGTATTCTATGAAAATATGAAGTTTCAGTTCAGCTTTTATTTAAAACAATGTGACACATTGTCTTTTAGAAAGAGATGAATTTAATTTTACGTGAAAAGTTGTGTTTTAAATAAATAATATGCCCTACTTTGATCATTTACTGTTGTTTAACTTTACACCCCTTTTAGTTACTACAATACACATGCAACATAATGGTCTAAAGAAGCACATTTAGTTCATAAGTCATTCTGTAAAAATGCTCAAATCTATAACTGGTAAAGACTTTTGTATTTATTAGGTTCTATTATTTGGAGTATGATCACATTGTTCATTTGGGATTGGACGTACATGTTCACCACCACATTTTAGTGCATCGGTGATATCATTTTACATAATTAAATCCATTGTCTAACCTGCAGGGATTCAGTACAGTTTAGTTTCAAATAACTTCATCAGAGAATTAATAAATTTGGGCTGAAACCAGTTGAATTCTAGTTAAGGCATAGTCTTGAAAATGACTTATTTTTGTGTCTTGATCTTGACTCAGTCTTGCTATCATTTGGACATGATTTTGTTTTGACTTCTCACAGACTCGTTCTTCACGTGATCTGAACAGGTTTTGTTTTAGACTCTGTAAAAGTAGACTTGACTACAGAAGTGCCTTTAACTGGGCTGAGTTGAACACATTTCACATTTAAAGAGTGCATACCAACAGTAGAAAGAAACTCCGAACATAAGAGTCCTATATGATTTTGATCAGACCTGTACTTATTGCAAACTACAAAATATAACCAAGTTCACTTTTAAAAGGAGAAAATACTCTTTCAGGTTTCATGGGATAAATGGAAGCTTTCACTTTAAATAGTGCCAAACGTCTCATTATTATGAGATCATAATAACATCTTCCAGTAAATGTTTATTTTCTATATCATCGTTAACTAGAGTAAAAATTATATATATATATATATATATATATATATATATATATATATATATATATATATATATATATATATATATATATATATATATATAAAACATGCACATGACCATATTTCACAGCCAATATTTTACTGCTAGGCATGACAAGTAAAGATGTGAGGTTGCAGCCTTTTATTTCAAATATTATTTTTACACATATACATCCATATTTCACATTCAGGGTTTTACAGGAAGTTATGACAGCAGATGGGGTAAGGCTATTGGCTTTGACTAGGTGTAGAAAGGATTACTGCCCCCCCACATACACTTGGTGCCTGTGTCTTGGAATATATTACTCTTTAAACAAGTTTCTGGCTCCAAGAGCAGGTTTTGGTGGGAGGTGATGAGCCTCTGCCAATTGCTAAGATCACCTCCTGTACTTAGCTACTGTCAAAGTGGCTATTGAACATTAAAAATGGTTGCTTCTATCATTTTCTGTCACTTTTGGGTCAGCATGGGAAGTGTTTTTTTTGTTTTTTTTTTCTTCTTAAAGGCTCATGGTTTGGAGACGAAAAGAAAACATTGGGCAGCAAAACATGAAGCTGCCAAATGATTTTAGTGCCAACAAATTAGTAATTAATCTAATAGACTGCAATGGACAAACATGCCGAATTTGACTTAGCCAGACAGACTGTAGTTCAGCTAAAAGAGAGGAATGAACATTCCACCTATCACTTGGGTGCATGAAAGCAAGCTTTATGTTTGACAAATGGACATGTCACTATGCTTTATTTCAGTTTTGCAACTGGAGCGCAACAGGTCTTCTAGCAGGCTTATGTGTGTGTATTTGCAGTAGCTGCTATGTCTCTTTTACAAACTTGATAAATAGGCGTATTCTGTGAGACTCACTGTAGCTCTAAATTCAGGCTATTTACCATAGCCATGGAAGATCTTAATGGGCTCTGGCTCTCTTTGCAATGTGCCCCTAGATCAGAGGCTTAAGTTTGTGTCTTACAGAATTTGTTGCTTAATTCAATTTTTGTTTTTCGGTTCACACTAAGAATTCTGAAGGAGTGAAAGAAAGAAAGAAAGAAAGAAAGAAAGAAAGAAAGAAAGAAAGAAAGAAAGAAAGAAAGAAAGAAAGAAAGAAAGAAAGAAAGAACCAGAGATCTGTTATATGTTTTTGTTTATAAAGCTGTGTTCTGCATTTATTTTTATTATGCAGTTCACAACTGCATTCTAAGAAAGCACAAAACAAAAGAAATTGCAAACCAGTTAATGATTTAAAGAGTGCAGAACAATATGGCACCTGGTGCAGCAGAATTTCTTTTTTGAAATATTAGTTTTCCCTTGAAAGGGTCTACATCATTTAAGATTTCTCATGGCCCATTAACATTACTCTTCAGATTAAGAAGGGTGAAAAAAATCCCACATTTTTAAGGATGCTAAGGAAAGTTAATTTGTTTACCTCATTAATGCCTTCAATTGATTCACAAAGTATTTAGACCCCTTCACCCTCTGCACACTTTACTTTAGAATATTTTAAATTGGTACTTTTGCTATTTTTGTCCATCAATCTACACTCAATAACCCATACTGACAAAGTGAAAACTCAAAAAGTCAAATCTCAATTCATGTAAGTATTCAGACCCTTAATTTAGTACTTTTTAGAAGCACCTTTAGCAGCAATTATAGCTTTGAGTCTTCTTGGAATATCTCTACAAGCTTTTCACTCCTAAATTTGGGCAATTTACCCTGTTCTTCCTGGGAGATCCTCTCAAGCTCTGTTAGATTGGATGAGAAGCATCAGTAAACTACCATCTTCAGGTCTCTCCACACATGTTCTATGGAGTGTAAGTATTGAATTTGGCCCAGCCATTCAAGGACAGTTGGAGGCTTGTCCTGCAGTCACTCCAGCATTATCTTGGCTGTATTCTTTGGGTCATTGTCAGGCTGAAATATGAACTGTTTGCCCCCATCTGAGGCTGCATGCACTCTGGTACAGGCTGTATGTGGCTGTATTCATCTTTCTCTCAATTCTGAACAACAACAACAACAACATTTATTTATATAGCACATTTTCATACAAAAAGTAGCTCAAAGTGCTTTACATAATGAAGAGAAGAAAAATAAAAGACAAAATAAGAAATTAAAATAAGACAACATTAGTTAACATAGAAAGGAGTAAGGTCCGAAGGCCAGGGTGGACAGAAAAAACAAAAAAAAAACTCCAGAACACTCTACCTCTCCCTGTTGTGGAGAAGCAACCCCCATAGCATGATGCTACCACCACCATGCTTTACCGTAGGGATAGTATTAGGCAGGTGATGAGCATTGACTGGACTTTTGCCAGATGTAGTGGTTAGATTTCAAGTTTTGTCCCATCAGACCAGTGAATCTTTTCCCTCATTATCTGAGTCCTTTAAATGCTGTTTGGTAAGACAGGCTTCCATCCAGCCAATGTACCATAAATGCCTGATAGACTGAGTGCTGCTGTGATAGTTATCATTCCAACAGGTTCCCCTTTCCCAACAAAGAACTTCTAAAGTCTCTTTTAGAGTGGCAGTTTACTTAATTTGTCAAACACCTGACTAAGGCAATTCTTACCTTGTTGATCAGTTTTGCCAGACAGCCAACTCTAGGAAGAGTCCTGGTGGTTCCAGACTTCTTTTAATTTTGAGAACACAGTGTTCCTGATAACACTCAAAGGTTTAGAAATTGTTTTATCCCCTTGCCCTGGTGTATACCTCACCACTCTTATAGAGAGTTTCTTGGATTCCATGGTTTGGTTTTTGTCCTGACATGCAGTGTGAATAGTGGGATGTGACGATGCAGGTTCGGCTCCATGCTCCCATCTTCTGTTTGGGAGCCCTTGAACCCAACACTGTCGGTAATGTCACCGATGAGCTAGACAGTGAGGCAATAACAATGAGCAAGGGGATGATGTAACAAATGTGCAAACAGTGCTTTTATTAAAATAGAACAAAACAGTGTTCATAATAAAGTGCTGTGCAGTTCAATGTCTTCTTTAAATAAATAAATAATCCACAAAAAAGCAAATGAAAAACCAAACGACCAAACGTGGAGGTTAAAATCCATTAGGAAAAACTCTTCTAAAAACCACGTGGTAAAATAGTACAGGAAGCAACAATGTTACAACCAAAAAGCCCGGTGTCTTCTGTTTAGCCTGGCGGCTCCCCTGCTACACCCATATGGGCTGTTCTACAGGAGAGTCACCCTACATGCAGCTGACCTTCTCTCTGCCTGCTTCAGCTGTTTGGATCGCCTCACCGACCCCTGGCTCTGGTAGGCTCCTCCAGGCAGCGACTTGGGTTCCACAGCGACCAGGGCGCCCACGCTGGGGAATACACACCCCGAGTCACCAACTCCTGCTGCCTTCCGCGGCCTTATGCAAAGAGTCATCCACCTTCCGGTCACTCCCACCCTTCGGAATCAATTCTGCGGGAGTGACCACAACTGCTACTCCCCGGGTGTCGGCCCAACACCCACAGCTGAAGCAGGCAGAGAGAAGGTCAGCTGCATGTAGGGCGACTCTCCTGTAGAACAGCCCAGATGGGTGTAGCAGGGGAGACGCCAGGCTAAACAGAAGACACCGGGCTTTTTGGTTTTAACATTGTTGCTTCCTGTACTATTTTACCTCGTGGTTTTTAGAAGAGTTTTTCCTAATGGATTTTAACCTCCACGTTTGTTCGTTTGGTTTTTCACTTGCTTCTTGTGGATTATTTATTTATTTAAAGAAGACATTGAATTGTACAGAACTTTATTATGAGCACTGTTTTGTTGTATTTTAATAAAAGCACTTTGCACTTTGATACATCATCCCCTTGGTCAATTGTTTATTGCCTCACTGTCTAGCTCATCGGTGACATTACCGACGGTGTTGGGTTCAAGGGCTCCCTAACAGCCGATGGGAGCATGGAGCCGAACCCGCATCGTCACATGGGACCTTATATATATACAGATCTGCACCTTTCTAATCTTTGTCTAATTAATTCAATTTGCCACAGTCAAGTTCTAGACACATCTCAAAGCAAACAGGATGCTTCTGACTACAATAGGGAGTTACACCACAAATGGTCTAAGAACTTCTGTGAATGAGACATTTTGTTTTTTGATATTTGATAAACCTGCAAACCTTTCTGAATACATTATTTCACTTTGTTATTATGGGTTACTGAGTGAAGGTTGATAAGCAATTTTGACAATTTTTTTTTCCATTTAAAATTAAATAATAAATTGTGCAGAAATAAATTGTGCAGAAAATGAAGGGGTCTAAATATGTTCTGAATCCACTGTAAATATTGTATTGTCCTCTGGAGAGCATACTAATTAGCAGCATCAGAGAGGCCATGTCAGGCACACTGTAGATAATCACAAGACACAGCAGCGGGTTATTAAAATGGCCCAGTTCATCATTAGGGTCATGATCCCATCCATACAGGTCATTTATGATGGGGGATGTCTGATCAAAGCCATTTTCATCATTTCTGACACCACACTCCCTAATAACAAATTGTTACGCTGTGCTCCTCACCCCGCAATCTAGCAAGCAATATTGTAGCACTCAGTGCCATACCAGCAAGCATGCAGTTTTATCTGTTGGCCTTTAAACTGCTCTGCTTGACAATGTAAGCCCCCATACTATCAATCAATTAGCACCAAAGTTCAATAATACTGACCATTCTTCAGCCCAGTTTTTTGTGTTTTCTGATTGTTACTTCTTCTGCATGGCACATGTTGCTGGGCTCCAAATAAATTGTGCTCCACAGTGTTCCAACAGACAAACAATGACAACAAAGTGGCCCCTTCCATCCAAGACATTTTATTTCTGCGAATAATACAACTCGGAGTCCTGCCACGTGCAAAAGTTCTCTGACAACACTGCTATTGTGGGCTGCATCAGGAGTAGGCAGGAGGAGGAGTATAGGAACCTAAGCAAGGACTTTGTTAAATGGTGCGACTCAAACCACCTACAACTGAACACCAGCAAAACCAAAGGGCTAATGGTGGATTTTAGGAGGCCCAGGCCCCTCACGGACCCTGTGATTATCAGAGGTGACTGTGTGCAGATGGTACAGACCTATAAATACCTGGGAGTGCAGCTGGATGATAAACTGGACTGGACTGCCAATACTGATGCTCTGTGCAAGAGAGGACAGAGCCGACTATACTTCCTTAGAAGGCTTGCATCTTTCAACATTTGCAATAAGATGCTGTAGATGTTCTATCAAACGGTTGTGGCGAGCGCCCTCTTCTACGCGGTGGTGTGCTGGTGAGGCAGCTTAAAGAAGAGGGACACCTCACGCCTGGACAGATTGGTGAGGAAGGCAGGCTCTATTGTAGACACAGAGCTGGACAGTTTGACATCTGTGGCGGAGCTACGGGCGCTGAGCAGGCTCCTGTCAATCATCTAGAACCCACTGCATCCACTGAACAGTACCATCTCCAGACAGAGGAGCAACTTCAGTGACTGACTGCTGTCACTGTCCTGTCCACTGACAGACTGAGACCGTTCCTGCCCCACACTATACGACTCTACAGTTCCACCGGGAGGGGTAAATGGTAACATTATACAATGTTATTGACTGTTATACCTGCCTCGCACTCTCCACCTTGCACTTTTTAACTTGCACTGTGTTTTTATCACTCTTTAATATTGTTTTTATCAATATGCTGCTGCTGGAGTATGTGAATTTCCCCTTGGGGATTAATGAAGTATCTATCTATCTATCTATCTATCTATCTATCTATCTATCTATCTATCTATCTATCTATCTATCTATCTATCTATCTATCTATCTATCTATCTATCTATCTGTAATAATATGATACTGTTATATATTTATTGAAATTGCTTACTGCCATTTCCTTGCTTAGTAAATTGTGTCTGTTGTGTCATTGTACTAGGCACTTCATTGTCTCCGCATGCTTCTACACCTATGAGCTTAAGAACATTAATTTTACTGTAAGGTATAATGATGACAATAAATTGAAATTCATTTAAAGTTCTGTCACAATGATTGGCTTGTTTTCTGAACATGCAGTTAAACTGTACAGTTTCAGACCATAAGTTATATATATTTTAAGCAGTCAGGTAATCTACTAAATCTACTATCTTCTTCTTCTTGTTTTGGCTGCTCCCGTTAGGGGTCACCACAGCAGATCATCTTCTTCCATATCTTTCTGTCCTCTGTATCTTGTTCTGTTACCCCCATCACCTGCATGTCCTCTCTTACCACATCCATAAAACTTCTCTTAGGCCTTCCTCTTTTCCTCTTTCCTGGCAGCTCTGTCTTTAACGTCCTTCTCCCAATATACTCAGCATCTCTCCTCTGCACATGTCCAAACCAACGCAATATCGCCTATCTGACTCTGTCTCCCATCCATCCAACTTGAGCTAACCCTCTAATGTACTCATTTCTAATCGTGTCCATCCTCGTCACACCCAATGCAAATCTTAGCATCTTTAACTCTTCTACCTCCAGCTCCATCTCCTGCTTTCTGGTCAGTGCCACCATCTCCAATCCATATAACATAGTTGGTCTCACACTAAGTCTACTATACAGTATATACACATATTTTAAGCAGTCAGGTAATGTACTAAATTACAGATAATCTACCAAATTTCAAAGGAAACACCTATTATTATTATATGGACATTTTATCATATTGCTAAAAAAAATACAGGTGTGATGTACAGAGCAGACATGATAAAACCCTAATTGTTCTAGCTTTAAAAGATTTGTACTAAACTAGTGAGAGGTAGATGCCAAGGATTTGTTGTATCTGGATTAAAATAAGAATTGCACAAATTATGTGCTGATCATGTGCATAACTTTGTTAAAAGTGTGCTGTGGGGTCTAAAACAGACAAGAAACTAAGACTGTTTCTTCATATATTTATATCCACCAGGATGAGCTCCAGCCCCCAGGAGCTGTGATTTGCATTAAATATGTTTGAGAGTGGTATGTTATGTTACTGTTTTAGTTTAAATAAATCCAGTTCATATGCTTCTAGAAAAGACTTTTCTTCTGATTCATTGGGAAAAGTAATTGTAGGCAAGGATGACAACATTTTTATGGTAAGGCTGTTATACTTACTAATTATGGTGTCAAAGGGTGTTGGTTAATACCTGCAAGTAAGAATTTCACTGTACACCTGTACACATGACAATAATGACCCTATTTACCTATATATTGTCTTGAGTGTGATCAAAATGTTCCACCGGGGGAAGACATTCATTTTAATATAGAATGGGGATGGGACCTCGACCAGGAATGATATAGTAGGCCTATGCTCTCTTCCCAGCAACTGCGTAGAAGGTAAGGTCATCCTGTATCTTTCCACGAGTACACCTTTAAAAGAAGGTCAATCTGATGATCTGAAATGAAGTTAGAACAGACTCCCCACCCGACAGAAGGCCAAACATGTGTGACTGACCGGAAGGTTGCCATTCATACTAGCTAGAAAACAACCCTGATATTGTATGCCAGATTGTTAAAATAGGTTGTAGTAATCTTTTCATAATATACTGTACATGGTTAATATTGATATAAATCTGTGATCTTAAATGTAATGAACAGTTCATTATGATGCTACTCGTTTTTATTTTAGCTTAAATTTTTATATTACATTTTTTCCTTTTAGCTATGCATTTTCTCCCATGCCCAGTTAATCTAATTTTTAATTTTCTGTCATTATTTTAAATGTGTTCACGGACTCATCGTTTTTTACCAATGTTTTATTTCCTCTTTTGGCAAACATCTTTCACTGCATCTGCATCTATTTTGTATCATGTGGTAACCGAGTATTTTTTCTTTTCATAGCTGGCAGAGCTCTTCCAATTGACTGCCATACATATCCATTTCTTCTTAGTTAAGTGGATAGAAAACACATTTGATTATTTAAAGGGTTTGATACCACTGAGTAAATTTCCTGTATGCTGGGAAGCAGGACTTCACAGTAACAAGGCAATTTATCTGTATTAAGGGGAACCACTTGGTGAGGGTTATTAAGAACGTTACCTTCTTGATTTTTATTTTAAAGTATCTTTTCTTAAATTAAAATGACATTGTTGAATGTCTGGTAATTATGGGCTATAGGTGTATGTGTTTTATTGTGCATTGGCCAGAAACTGTTACTGGCAATAACAAGGCATTAGAACATAATTACATAAAACAGGCATTGGTGCACAAGTCTATTTGGCATTCCTTTATCATGATATAATCATTTTAACTGTCTCTGGAACTACTCCAAATACATTAATTTGACTCCTTCGTACAACATTGTTCATTTTGGTAGTAATTAGAATAATTAAATATGAAGAGAATATCTGAGACAAGATACGGAGCAAAGCTACTTGCAGCAATTTTACCCGTAGAAGTATAGTATGTATTTCATTCTCCCTTTCCTGCTATCTCTCCACAGATCTGCCCATTGATGTCTTTGTCTTTGTTTTCAGATGGGTTTTTATCATAATGACAACTTTTCCACTTAAATCATTTGTAGTAAGACAGAAGGGAAATATGTAACATGTACACAATATATCACAATCTTTTTGTGAATTTCACTTAAGCTACCATGACTTAGGCAATAAATCACAATGTTCAAACTTTATTGCCGACCTTCACTTTCACACTTCAAATTCTTCCTCTGGTCCTTTAGGGCCGTGTACAAAATGAAGCAGTAGTTTAGATTTATGCAAAACCGTGAATGTCTGATAATTGCTTCCACTTAATTTTTGTCTTTTGTGATTTGGGGTGAGGGGGACATTTTTATTAGTATTTGTATTACCCTAATCTTTTTTGGGATCATCTAAACTAAACTATATTCTTCTTAGTCGTGAATCACATAAAGTATACTATATAAAAAATTGGCAGATGACTTTCAAATCCACAGTTCATATACTGAATGGCCACTTCATCAAGTACACTGTGCCATGTAATTGACTGCTCAGTCTTGTACAGTATGCAGACAATCCTCTGGAATGTAAGGAGTTAGGCTGATAGCAGTGGAACATATGTGAGCAATTAGGAGTGACAAGGGGCAAAGTAAAGATATGGTAGCAGACTCCAGATGTGCACACGTAAGTATCAGGATGAACAACCCTTCTGGGGTCGTCACACATAGTATTCTTGCTGGACTACTGAGAAAAAGCCAACTCCCAAAAATATCCAGCAAAATGATAGTTCTGTGGCCAGAATAAGAACATTGATGAAAGGTGTTGACAGAAGCTAGCACAACTTATAATAGTAGACAGGCTACAGACAGTCAACTAATTGCCAAGTACATATTAAATTGTATAAAAATGTGATGGAGGACCACTTGGAATTTAACATAACCAAGACAAAGGAGTTGGTGATAGATTTCCAGAATACCAAGAAGCCCCTGAAATAACTCACCATAAGGAGAGAGAAGATGAAGGAGGTGTAGGCTTATAAATGCTTCGGATTCTCCTTGAACAGTATACTGGATTGAATGGATAATAAATAATAATAAGTTCTTTAAATAGTACTTTCCTCACTACTCAAAGCGCTTCAGTAAGTGAGGAGCCACTTCAACCACCACTAATGTACAGCATCTGCCTGGATGATGTGAAGGCAGCCATTTTTGATCCAGTACGTTTACTACACTGTAGCTATTAGATGGTGAAGTGGTGAGAGAGAGAAACTATTATAGACAGAGGATTATTAGGGGGCAAGAATGACTAGGCTGTGGTAGTCAATTTAGCCTGAACATTGGGATACACTCAACTCTTTATATGAAGGATGCCCAGGGTTCTTTTATGACCAAACAGAGTCAGAAGGATGGCGTCATTTTTACAGCATTGCGATTCAGGTTCAGACCACAGGTTAAGCACCCCATGCTGACCTTACCAACAGGAACCCAAGCTTTTCCTAGATGGTCTCCCATCCAAGTACTAACCAGACCTGAACATGCTTAGCTTCACTTGGATGACCTGTTCTGAACTGCATGTGGTATGGCATCTGGCCATAATATGCAAAAAGGGCCAGTGCAGGCTATTCTGTAAGATAAAACTCGGGTCCTAATAGGGAGGCTCCATAAGTCCAGTAACACCGGAATGTCTAAGGATTGACCCTAGACTCAACAGTGACAGTGAAAAAAAGCAAAAGACAGCACTAGAGGCCAACCTTTAACAAGTGACTCATTCCAGGATGTTGCACTAAGATGTGCCACTGGATTGTGTTTTTTTTTTTTTTTGACCGCAGCGGTCATGACCTCATGCCTCCTTCCATCATGTCTGTCTTCGGCCTAGCCAGTTAAACATATTATTGAAACAATATTTCTTTTCTTTATTACATCATTATAATATTGTCTGCACGTTAGTAATAGCTTTAATAGTAATAGAAGCACATTTGTCATGTGCTATTCACGGAATTTGGCATGTGAAATTCCTGTCACCATGCTAAACAAGAATGTATTAAAATGCATAACTTGCTGTTTACGTAGTATAATTCACATGTGCACGCTACTTTGTTTACACTAGAAATCTATGTATTGGGCAGTAACACATTAATTGTGGCATGGCACCCTAACCTGGAACAAAGTGTCCAACTGAAAGGTTTATATTCAAAATAAAGGGTGTGTTAGCAAAAAAAATAAGAGCAGGGGGGGGTCCCAGAAAATTACTAAATAAAACAAATATGAAAAAATATATTAGAAACAATTAATGGTATTATCATTTGAAAGACATCCAAAGTTTAAAATGGTAAATAGAGGCTAAGGACAATTTACAAACAGTCAAGAGATGATACTGTTAATTCTCTGAAAAGAATTAAAAGTGAATGAAATTTAAAAAAAAAAACTACTTTATTTAATTTACGCTACATTTA
Source organism: Erpetoichthys calabaricus (assembly GCF_900747795.2). Taxonomy (NCBI): domain Eukaryota; kingdom Metazoa; phylum Chordata; class Cladistia; order Polypteriformes; family Polypteridae; genus Erpetoichthys; species Erpetoichthys calabaricus. Next base: position 131,555,031 of record NC_041398.2, on the reverse strand, counting down.
TAAAAATAGAAGTATTTTAAATTGTGATAGTTGGAATAATCTATGACTGCTTATTTATTACTTGAACACTTCCAAATAATAGGTTTATATATATATTTCAATCAATTTTCAAGCCAAATGCATCTTTAGAATGTAAGCACAAAACCATTGTTCCCAAGGAATACCCACACAAAAAAAGAGGGAACACTAAAAACCCACAAAGATGGAAAAAGGAATAGGGTCAGTAGGCCACCATACCAAATCATAGCTTAATATGCAGTACATCCCTGCTGATATGTGCTACTTCAAGTAGTAATGTAATAGTTTTCCAGTTTTTGTAATGGTTTGCACTACTTTTTGCTCTGTGAAAATTAATTTCTTTTCAGGGATCTATGTATCTACGAAATAAAGTGGAGGAATTGATGCTGATGATAAACACACTGCTAGTGTCTACCTCCAAAATCCAATTGCAAAGTGTGGCACTAAGACCTACGTTTAAGAGGTTGGTGAATACCCCTGAGCATATAACATTATTTGGCGAATCACGTTATTGGGTAATAGAAGCTGGTGTGCCATTTACACACACTTTTTTGTTAACACCTAGGCTCAAAAAGATTTTAAAAATTAGCTACTCCAATGTTTTATATAAGTGTTAGAAAATACCTGGTGGTAGATTGCCACTATGACTAACTTGCATGAAGGCAAACTTGCTGCGATGTTTCTATAGCCATTCCATGACATTTGTAGCCTTCTGACAAAAAAAACATTATGGTACTGAAAAAGGTTAATGAATCAAGTTTGTTTCTAATACCCACACTATATATCAATTTTTTCCAATCACTAAGATTTCTGTTTTCTCCTTGTTTAGTTTGAGAAAATTATTACTCATTCTTTCGGAAACACAAGTAAGACATTGTGTCAGTGAACCAAGGGAGTCGGGGTCATCAGGCGCTATTGATAAATACAGTTGTGGTAGCTCACGTTATGCCCCGAGATAATCTGACCTAATGGAAGCATGTAGATCAAAAAGAGCACTGGACACAGGATTGACACTTGTGGAACACCATGTAGAATATCATGTGTCTTCAAAGTATAATTACCACAACTAACAAAGAATTTTCTACCTGTTAAGTAACACTCAAACCAATTTAAGATATTGCCAGAGAGGCCCACAAACTAAGGAGATTTATGAGAATATTGTGATCAATGGTGTGAAATGCTGCATTCACATCTAATAGGATGAGAACAGATAAACAGCCTCTGTCTGCATTAACCCGCAAGTCATTTACTACTTTAACTTAGTCAGATTCTGTACCGTGATTTGTTCCAAAACCTGACTGAACTTTGTCAATAATAGCATGTTTATTCAAGTGATCATTTAGCTGCATAATGACTGTCTTTCCTAGAATTTTACTTAAGAAAGACAGGTTAGAAACAGTTCTATAATTGTAAAAAAACAGAAGAGTCAAGATTATACTTCTTCAGCAGGGGTTTAACAACTGCAGTCTTAAGACAGTCTGGGAAGACCCTTGTATCTACTGACGAGTTTACCATGTCTAGCACATTAGATATTTCTTTGAAAAAGCTTGTTGGTATTGGGTCAAGGATGCAGATGGAGGGTTTCATTTGAGAAATTATTCTACATAAATTGGGTAAATCTATCCTGGTGAAAGAATTTAATTTGCTTAAAATGGAATACCAGGATTTAATATGATCAGTTTTGGGGGGAGGTACTATATTATTTGTAATATTTTTTAGTTTGTGTTTAAAAAAACATAGCAAAAAGCCCCACAATTTTCAATGGTAGTTTTTTGGAAGCATTCCATTGAGTGACCTGGATTTAGCAAATGATCAATAGTAGAGAATAAAACTCTTGGATTATCAGCATTATTTATAATTTTAGAGAAGCAGCACCACGTCTCCAGATGGACTATGTCCTTATATTCTGTTATTTTAGCCTTCAATAGTGAACTATCAATTTAGTTTTTCTCCATTTATGCTCATCTCTCACGCATGTTTTCTTTAAAGCGGACACTCTTTGGGTTTTTCATGGTATTTTAATACTGGAGGGTTTCTATCTTTTCAGAAGCGACTAAGTCAGTGGCACCTCTTACTTCAGCATTAAAATTTTCCACTTTACTATTTATATTATTATCACTATTGTAGTAAGCACTACAAATGGACTGGTTGCTTTGAATGTTAGCAAACTTTGAAGATTCAGATATATAAAAAGAGGGTTTTTTTAACAATATGATTTCCTCATTAGTTGTAGCTATCAGTATTTCTACATTAAATAATATGAAAAAATGGTCAGATAAACCGATATCCACGATTTGCCTCCCATCAACTTTTAAACCTTTAGTAATTACTAAATCCAGTGTGTGACCCCCCTTATTTGTGGGCAAGCAGATCAAAAGAGTGGAGGAGATTCGTGAATTCTTTTGTTTTCGGGTCACACTGTCGATATGAAAATTAAAGTCGTCAACAATTATCTGTCTATCTAGGTTGTGAATATAAATTGCACATATATGCTGAGTACATTGTTGTCTTTTGGTCTATTATTGGAATTATATTACTGTCAGTAATCTGAGTGGGATATGCAAGTAAGAATTTCTCTGTACTAAAGAGATGCCATCATATGTGTAGTTACTGATTGTTTTTTGGTTTTTGTTTCGGTTCATCCCATCTGAGTTTTGAGGAATAAATTAGTTTAATGGTTGCTGTAATATATAGTACCTCATTTGTGAAGCCTGTTAATCTATATTAGCAGGTCAGCATGAAATGCAAAGAGGACTATAAGGACCTGGTGGCAAACAGAAATGAGTATTCAGCACACCTTTGAGCCTAATGTGAAGAATTACCGCCATTGACAAATTTAGGACTGAATTAGAAACACTGGAGTATAATTTGGGAGCCTCCCCATCACTGCTTTTGTGATATCAACACAGGGTAGCCAGAAGCTTTAAAATGAATAACAATACAACATATTAGGCTTCTTTTTCTGAGTAGTGTTTTTCCAGTGTGCTCTAGTTGAGAAGTGTCTGTATTCACTTGGATGTGAGCCAATCTAGTCTATGTGTAAAAGCCTAAATCCTATCACTAGTTATAGTTGGAGCCAGCTTGTTGGTGATGTACAGGGACACCAAAGAATCAAAAAAAAAAAAACAAAACTAGCAAGAGGTCACACATTCATAAAGTGCAGCTTTAAGTTTTACATTCTTCACAGAATGCTTTTTGTGCATTTCTGTTTGCCAGGCAATTGCTGGACATAATAGGTTGTGCTTTCTCAGTCAATAATCTAATTGAATGTCTGTGTGACAGCAAGTTGACCTTCAGTTACAACAAATATTGCTTGATGACTTGAGCACAATCACTACTGCAACTTGACTCCTATGTGTAGTCATCTGTAAATGCATTCCTGAAGTGAGGGCATATGTCCAGCCCCATAAATATGCCAGCATGATTCCTGTGCACACAAAGTCCAGTAAAGAAAGCACATTTTCAGGATTTTCTCCTTTAACTGCTTAACAATAAAAACATATATATATTTTCCTTTTCTTGTGACACTGAGGCATTTTGCTAAATGTGCTGTTTCATGAAATATGTTAATGTTGATAAAAAGTAATGCACTGTGTCTTTATACCAATAGCATCCACCATACAACATGACAGTCTTCTAGGTCATAAAAGAGCCATCATGGTTCAGTGTAAATGTCTTTTAACAGTTCAGGTATGATCATAGATGTGAATGAAAATATTTTGTAAATGTAAGGTCCTTTAGAATTCTTGTTAAAGGATTTATTTCCTGCATTAACAGTATTATGACCATGAAACTACTTCCTTTTTGTTCCAATGGCTTGTATCATACAAAATCTGTTCTGTGTTTTGCATATTTCAAAGCCATTGGTGTGTAACGGGACACTGTATTATTCTAAATGAAGTAGAAACTAAGCAATACAACTGTCTTAAAAGAAACATGGTTTGCATTCTCTGGGCAACTGGTCTGATGCTCAATATGAGAGGTTTCTTTAAAAAGGAAATCCTTACCATCATCCCAATGTACTATGGGGTTGACCCATGGGCTGGCGCACCTCCAGGTCATTCATCTCAGAAAATTATTTATCTCCTGGAGCTTCAGGATCTCCAATGAACTGACCTTGAAGTGTGAGGAAGAGGATGGTTCAGGGGTTCTGATTGATTGCTATACAAATGCAGAGTTAGAGGGTAGGTAGGTAACAAGAGTTCAGGCATTTTTTTGTAATGTAAAAATAATGTTATTTTAAAATGGTGCTCCTGACTAGTGCTTTGTTTGGATCATTTGAAATGAATGAATTGTAACAGGATCTCTGTGAACAAGACAGGCTGCAACAGATGTAGATAAGGCCATGGGAGGTGCAGGATAGGTGTCTTACTTAGAATATGGAATAAAATTGTGCCATTCAATCGACCTCTCCTTTTATAGTAGAAAAAGGAACTGCAATAAAGTGTATCTTCTTTTTATTTCATTAATATTCTGCCAAAGTGTAAACAGATATGGCAAAAGGCAAACAATACTGAATGGAGAGACAAGAACACCAGGGTCCAAAACAGGCAGAGGTCTGACTCGTAAAAAGCAACAATTCAAAAATACCAAAACCCAAAATGTCAACTGGAAAATAAAGTTGAAAAATTACACAAATCCCTGACTGCCTAAATTGATTTTTGTATTAACTAAACACACCAAAATGTTTTACACCCATGAACCTGAAGACTTGGATGCAAACAATACTAGAGTGCCATCCTAAATAGCATTGCCACGCTTTTGGGAGTTACAAGTTAGCAATGGGGTACATGCAGTAACAACAATATAGCTGTTGCCATCACAAATAACATAAAAAGGTGGTGCCCATGCCCAAAATTCACCAAAGTGGAATGCATTATAATATTTTAGGAAGAGGAGAAGAATGAATCAAACTTTGTTCACAATTACACCATTTTATTCAGATAATCCACTATGTGAATCATATGCTGCAAGGATGTGACATTGTGAGCTGGAGTTGCACTATAGATGGGGGCAAGTCATGTATTTTAGGTAAAATATCATCAGAGTGTTTCATGTCCCATTTCAATGTAAATGTCCATTAGATATCTACCATCAGCCATTTCTTCCTTTCCTAGTACATGATGCAAGGCTTACTGGCACATAATTAGCTGGATCTCCTTTATTATCCCTTATTCAAACTTGATATTAGATTTCCTTTTCTTCAGTTACTTGAGAGCTTGCCTGACTTTGTTGATCGACTATAAATTTGCCCCACAGGAGCAGATATAAATTCTTTAATTTGCTTCAGGACAGGAGGGAGTAACCCACCCAGTCCTTCTGATTAATCTACATTTAGTGCCTGCAGCTGTTTTTTATTGAACCTGATGTCTAACAGAGCTTGTTGCTCCCTGGAGCAGGATTGCTGTGTTTTTGCATGTAAGCCTCAAAATCATCTGACTGTAATTGCCAGTGTCCATCTGTTAAGATTTTTGCCTCATCTTTAGTCTTCATTCTGTATTCTTTGTTTGTATACATCACCTGTGTAGAAAGGTCATCCTGTCAGGATCATCCCAGAAATAGTTAAAATTTACAGTATGAACATAGACATAAGAATGCGGAGATAAAGGAAGTATGTAAAATATTATATGTAGTGACATAAGGAAATTAATGGTCCTGTTTCAGGAAGTGTTAATCTTAAATCTCACTTACAACATTAGGCATGCAGTGTGAAAAGAACATATACTGTAAATGTTATGCCTCATTGCTCCCGAACGTAGCACACACCAAAGTCTTTGCAATATGTTGTTTTGAAATGTGTACTTTGTGACTTGCCATATATCATTGCTGGAACTTTACATTTTTATATTTATAGTGGATATGGAAAATCTGTTACTCTTCCTGCTTGTAAGTTAGAGCTAAAATGAAAGATAATTTTCCATTGACCATGTTTAATATATTAGTTTTAATAAAACCAACATTTATTTATGTAGCACATTTTCATACAAATAATGTAGCTCAAAGTGCTTTACATGATGAAGAAAAGAAAAAAAAGACAAAGTAAGAATTAAAATAAGACAACACTAATTAACATAGAATAAGAGTAAGGTCCGATGGCCAGGGAGGACAGCAAAAACAAAAAAAACTCCAGATGGCTGGAGAAAAAAAATAAAATCTGCAGGGGTTCCAGACCATGAGACCACCCAGCCCCCTCTATCTAACATAAATGAACAGTCCTCTTTGTATTTAGGGTTCTCATGGAATGACTTGATGATGATGGTCATGTAGACTTCTGGCTTTTAATCCATCAATGTAGGAACATCATGGTGCTTTGATTAGGTGGTGGTGGTGCAGGTCGCCACCACAGTAAACCGGGGAACAACAAACAGAAAAGAGAATAGGGGTTAGTATGGATTTTGGAGCCACCATGAATAGTTATGATAATTAATTGAATATACAGAGCATCAGGATTAAACTAAAATGAAGTTATGAGAAAGCCATGTTAAAGTAATGTGTTTTAAGCAGGTTTTTAAAGTGCTCCACTGTATTAGCCTGGCGAATTCCTATTGGTAGGCTATTCCAGATTTTAGATGCATAACAGCAGATGGCCACCTCACCACTTCTTTTAAGTTTAGCTCTTGGAATTCTAAGCAGACACTCATTTGAAGATCTAAGGTTACGATTTGGAATATAAGGTGTCAGTTATTCCGATATATAAGATGGAGCGAGATTATTTTAGGCTTTAACAGTTTAACAGTTACCCCTAAATTCTTTACCTCCGTCTTGACTTTTAATCCTAATGCATCAAGTTTATTTCTAATAACCTCATTATATCCATTATTGTCAATCACTAAATTTTCTGTTTTCTCTTTATTTAGCTTGAGAAAATTACTATTCATCCACTTAGAAACACAAGTAAGACATTGTGTTAGTGAAACAACAGAGTCAGGGTCATCAGGTGCTATTGATAAATACAGCTGCGTGTCATCAGCATAGCTGTGGTAGCTCACGTTGTGCCCTGAGTTAATCTGACCTAACTGAAGCATATAGATCAAAAGAGCAGCGAACCCAAGATAGAGCCTTGTGGAACACTATATAGAATAGCATGTGTCTTTGAGTTATAATTACCACAACTAACAAAGAATTTTCTACCTGCCAGGTAGGATTCAAACCAATTTAAGGACACTGCCAGAGAGGCCCACCCCATTGACTAAGGCGATTTCTAAGAATATTGTGATCAATGGCGTCAAAAGCAGCACTCAGATCTAAGAGAATTAGAACAGATAAATGGCCTCTGTCTGCATTTACTACTTTAACGAGTGCAGTTTCTGTGCTGTGACTTGTTCTGAAACCCGACTGAAACTTATCATGAAAAGCATATTTATTGAGGTGGTCATTTAGCTGCATAATGACTGCCTTCTTTAGAATTTTACTTAAGAAAGGCAGGTTAGAAATGGGTCTAAAATTTTCAAAAGCAAAGGGGTCAAGATTATTTTTCTTGAGTAGGGGTTTAACTACAGCAGTCTTAAGACAGTCTGTGAAGACCCTGTATCTAATGACGAGTTTACAATGTCAATAATACTATCAATTAGCACGCCCGATACTTCTTTGAAAAAAACTTGTTGGTGTTGGGTCAAGGACGCAAGTGGAGGGTCTCAGTTGAGAAATTATTTTATGTAAGTCAGGTAAATCTATCCTAGTGAAAGAGTTTAATTTGTTTATAATGGAGTACTGGGGCTTAAGAGGATCCGCAGTGTTGGGGAGATATACTATATTATTTCTAATATCATTAATTTTTTGATCTATACTAATAAAAGGCAAATCCCTCACTCACTGACTGACTCACTCATCACTAATTCTCCAACTTCCCGTGTAGGTGGAAGGCTGAAATTTGGCAGGGCTCATTCCTTACAGCTTACTTACAAAAGTTAGGCAGGTTTCATTTCGAAATTATACGCGTAATGGTCATAACTGGAACATATTTTTTGTCCATACACTGTAATGGGAGGAGGCGGAGTCACGTATCGCGTCATCACGCCTCCTACGTAATCACGTGAACTAAAAACAAGGAAGAGATTTACAGCACGAGTCAAACGCGGGAACGAAGGTAAATGACGTTAATTTTTGACTGTCTTTTAATACTGTGTAAGCATACATATTAACACATGTGCAATTAAACGTGTGCATTTACGGGGTGATTTCTCAGGCTTAAAAGCTCGCCTTTTATCAAACACGGGAACAAAGGTAACTGACGTTGTTCACTGTCTTTTAATACTGTGTAACCATACATATTAACACATGTGCAATTAAACGTGTGCATTTACGGGGTGATTTCTCAGGCTTAAAAGCTCGCCTTTTACTAAAAAGGTAAATGCAAAACTATTTTCAATCAGTTTAATGAAACGCTCCCGTTAAGGATTGCAATAACATATTCGCGAGATAAAAGAACGAAGTAGGGGGAAATGACGTAAGAGCCGCAAACAGCGAAGAGCAAAAAATTAATTAAACAATTGAGAAGGGAGCGAGTGAAGCATTCAAGCATGTTCATAAGGGAAACAAAGCACGGTGTAAAACGTAAGTTTAAATTAAGTTTATAGAAACGCTCCCCCTGCGGATTGCAATAACATATTCGCGAGATAAAAGTTTAATGAGAAGACACGAGGTATAAACGAACCACACGCCGTGGCGCAACGTTAGGGGCAACAGTTTCAACCATTCTATGATCTGCTTCTCGCAACTGAAAGACGGCACATGGCAGATGTTAGCCGACTTGCTGACCGCAACATTAGGGGCTTCAACTCTGGCGCTGATGCCACATCTCAGTGCCAACACTTTCCAGACTCTACTTAAAAGACACGCCCTCCTCACTGGACAGTTAAAAAGACCAATCAAACTAACGATGACATCAAGTATTACCCAATGAAAAGTAGGAAAGGAGGCATCTTCATAAAATGCGTGTGGGATGATTTGCATGAGACGCTGCTTTAAAAAAAATGATAAAAAAAATACGGGACAAATCCCGTCCAGTATTGATTCAAAACGGGACGCGCAATTTCATTCTCAAATGCGGCACGATTCCGTATTTTAAAGGACGGGTGGCAACCCTAAAGTGCCAGGTAACCACCCATACAATCAGATTGTGATTCAGACTAGGAATGCAATGAATGTAATTACCCCGATCTACATACAAGGCGAAAGTCTTGCAACATTCAAAGATGATGGTTTGGGATAAGTACACCATACAACATAAAAGAGCTTATGAAGCCTTGAACCGAAAAAAGCAACATCTCAGAGATCGTAAAAAAAAAAATAGGAGGTAATGTCGTTTTACTCGCTGTACATTTTATTCAAACATTACCAGTTATTCCACGAGGGAGACCAGCACATGAACTCAACGCGTGTTTAAAATCCATGCTTCTCCCACGCTCGGTTATATGTCGCGTGTTCTCGGGTAGGTACACCAAAAAATGTATACATTTAAGCATGTAATGGACAAACAAAAAATGAGGTATACCTGAGGGCACTGCAGTAGTACTTAATCTAACTTTACTTCTTAAATGTTAATGTTTTACTGTTTAATAATTTATACGCTTCTTATATGTTGTTCAAATTCTTTTATCAAAATACCAGTGACAGCGCAATGCACGATAACATGGAGTGAATACACCATACGCATCCGCCCACGGCCGCCCTGGTGTGCGCAGATAGGAGTTGATTCTACAATAAAATAAAATAAACATAAAAAGAGTAATACAATCATCACCCATAAAGCGGATAGTAGACGTGACGTACTATATGTGTACCAGATTTCAAGTCAATAGGTGAAACGGTTTGCGAGCTACAGGTGATTTAAAATCCTGGACAGACACACAAATTGCCACGGTAGCAAATTACAGAACAAGATCTTACTGTTTAATAATTTATATTTATATAAAATGTGCTTCTTATATATTACTTCATATTCTCATATGATAATGATGTTAATATTTATATTGATTTCTATGTTATTGAAACTGCATGTATGTGTGTATATGTATGTATATATATATATATATATATATATATATATATATATACTAGCAAAATACCCACGCTTCGCAGCACAGAAGTAGTGTGTTAAAGAGGTTATGAAAAAAAAAGGAAACATTTTAAAAATAACGTAACATGATTGTCAATGTAATTGTGTTGTCATTGTTATAAGTGTTGCTGTCTTTTATATATATATATATATTATATATATAATATACACACACACATAAACATTTATATACATATACATATATATACATATATACATATACACATATCTACATATATATACACACATACATAAACACACACATAAGACTTATTGACTGAAACGGGCTTTCACGAAAACAGTTAGGGCTTTGCTACAGGATACACCCTCCACAAGTTAACCAAGTAAAAATAAAATATATATTTCTGTTTTATTTAAACCTTTTAAGTTCATATGCATAGCCCCATTTGGCTGTTTAATTTTTTTTTCTTTCTTCAGTAATATATATATATATATATATATATGTGAATGTATGTATGTATATATCTATGTCTATATATATATATATATGTAGATATGTAAATTTGTATATGTATATATATGTTTATGTGGATGTGTATATACGTATGTATATGTAGATATGTGTATATGTAGATATGTATATATATATGTTTATGTATATATATGTTTATGTGTGTGTGTGTGCATATTATATATATAAAAGACAGCAACACTCATAACAATGACAACACAATTACATTGACAATCATGTTACGTTATTTTTAAAATGTTTCCTTTTTTTTTCATAACCTCTTTAACACATTACTTCTCCGCTGCGAAGCGCGGGTATTTTGCTAGTTGAAAAATATAGCAATAGCCTCACAAGTTTCACTGGAAGTATTTTAGAGGCATTCCTTTGAGTTAACTGGGTTTAGCAGAAGGTCAATCATAGAGAACAAGACTCTGGGATTGCTAGCATTGTTATTTATAATTCTAGAGAAATAGCAGCGCCTCTCAAGACGGACTGTGTTATTGTATTCTGTTATTTTAACCTGCAATATCTAATAGTGGATAGTTAGTTTAGTTTTTCTCCATTTATGCCCAGCTCTCCGGCATGTTCTCTTTAAATCAGACACTGTTTGGGTCTTCCATGGTATAACAATGCTAGAAATTTTTTAACTGTCTTTTCAGGTGCAACTATGTCAGCAGCAGCTCTCACCTTACTATTTACATTATCCTCGCTATTGTAGTTAGCACTATAAACGGACTGTTTGCTTAGAATGTTTGTAAGTTTTGAAGCTGCTGATGAATCAAAGAAGCGTTTTTGAACAATATGCTTCTCATGAATGTTTTCTATCAATATTTCTATATTAAATAGTAAAAGAAAATGGTCTGATAGACCAATATCAATGATCTGCTTTACATCAACTTTTAGTCCTTTGGTAATTACTAAGTCTAACGTATGACCTGCTTTATGTGTAGGCTGATTAACGAGCTGTCTCAAATCAAAAGAGTCCAGGAGGTTCATGAATTCTTTTACTTTTGGGTCACACTGATTATCGATATGAAAGTTAATGTCGCCGACTATTAGGAGTGTGGTCATAGTTCGTAATTATAATTGACACCAAGTCTGAGAATTCCTCAAAGAAAGATGCATTAAATTTAGGAGGTCTATAAACGGATAATACTAGAAAGTGAGAAACTCCATGAATAACAATGGCAAGATACTCAAAGGACTTGAATTTACCAAAACTGACATCTTCACAACCGGCTCGAGTAAATGTTTGCTAAACCGCCACCTTTCTTTCCCTGGCGATCCGCACGAGTAAAGCTGTAATTTGGAGGTGCAGATTCGATTAAAACAGCCGCACCATCTGAGCTAAGCCACATTTCACGTAGTGCAATAAAATCAATTTTCCTATCACTAATAAGATCGTTGATGAAAAACGTCTTGTTGGTTAATGCTCTAACATTTAATAAAGCCATATTTAATGTTTTGGAGGAGCAGAGCTGAATTTTATGTGCATTATGGGTATTTGAAATAGAAATTAAGTTATTTTTATTAGCGCTGCTTTGTGCATATTTTTATTTAATCTATAATCTGTTTTTATAGATTTAATACATTGTTCATCTAAAGCTGCAATTGTAATTAAATTATTTGTGTTTATGCCGCACTGCCTAGATTTTTTACATGCATTGAGATTAGTTATTAGAGTAGTAATGCAGTGCACTTTTGCGGAAGAATTTGTTAAAGAGTTATCATGTCCTAGCAAAACATTACATAAAGGGTTAGGAGTAGAAATAGACAGTCAAGAGAGACGAATTACCTTAGCGATGTTTTCGGAGAGGGGTCAGATGCCGAATCTATTTGGATGCAGACCATCCCGCTTGAAGAAACGCGGCCTCTCCCAGAAGAGGTCCCAGTTGTCTATGAACCCGATGTTTTGATTCTCGCAGAAGCCTTTCAACCAATTGTTTAATCCCAGCAGACGACTGTAGTATTCGTTTGATCTTCTTAATGAGAGGTAGTGGACCCGAGATGAAGATCCTTGCCGACGGGGTCCTCTCCTTCGTGGCTTTGATTAGTGCTGCGAAGTCAGCTTTGAGAATCTCCGACTGTCGGTGTCTCACGTCGTTTACCCCGGAATGTATCACAATGGATTCCACTGCCCTGTTCTTGTGCTTCTTGTAGACTGTCAGCGCACGTCAACAGATTTTGACACGTTTTTGTTTAAATTAAATTGTACCATTATTAAACCAATGAACGTCATTATCAGAACTTACAAAGTTCAAAGTTTCCATTTTTTGAAATGTTGTCCATTAACAACCTAACTAATGAAAGGTCTTTCTTTCTGCTTCAAGATAAAGATGTAGGCATCTCAAAAAAATAATTAATTTTATATTCAACTTAAAAGAATTTCCACTTTTTTTACACAGACGTAAGCCCTAAACATCTGTTTTTTAAAAACAAATTTAGTTATATCGAGTTATCCGTTAATTCTGCCACATGACACTTAATCCATCAGTAATCATTTGGCACTACTTCAAGTTAAGTTAAAAGTTAAAAACAGACTGAATACTTGTATTCGACCACAAAGGACAAGGAAGATTATTTTTACAAAGGAAACTGGGGATAAAACATAGTTGGGGACTTGAGCCAAAATTTGTTAACCATAGGAACTAGAAACAAGTTGTGAAAACACTACACAGAATATGTAGTCAAAATCAAAGCAAGAGGCTGATAGTATTGAACATGCCAGGATTTGCCTAACTTTTTTTGTTTTGAATTTGTAATCTTCGATACCCAGGAAGTTAATCTGGTCAGTAGCACTACACCACCATGCTGGCCCTTATACTGTTGCGTTTGTGATGTCACACTCCTGGGGCCTCATGTATAAACGGTGCGTACGCACAGAAATGTTGCGTACGAACCTTTCTATGCTCAAATCGCGATGTATAAAACCTAAACTTGGCGTAAAGCCACGCACATTTCCACGGTAACTCATACCTTGGTGTACGCAATTTCTCCGCTCGGTTTTGCAGACTGGCGGCACCCAGCGTCAAAGCAGTGCTACTGTTCCTGTGTGGTTACTCTTTCTTAGATCCACATCCACGGCGGCGGCTTTATCAAATACACTGAAATTAACCGCATATTGTTCATAAATTTAATGCATCTGATTGTAATTAACCTGTAACAATATAATGGTCCACAGAATGGTCAAACTACTGTTCCTGTGTGCTCATCCTTTCTTTCTTAGTTCCACATTCCTGACGCGGCTTTATAAATACACTGAAATTAACTGCATATTGTTTATTAGTGTAATGCATCTGATTGTAATTAACCTGTAGCAATATAATGGGCCAGGGAATAGCCATAGTATTCCAAATACCATAACTGCTTTAGCGTTGTTATGCTCACTGCATCTTCTTCTTCTTTTTGCTGTTCCCGTTAAGGGTTGCCACTGCGGATCATCTTTTTCATATTACTCTCACTGCACCACTCGGAGTATTTATATCACTGTATCTGAGTGTGAATCACAGCAGCAGATGATCGGAAAGAGAATTATCGGTATACAGTTTCAAGTACACATTACCTCAACCATGGCAAAAAGCATCAAAGCCTTTCCTGTACGGACCTCGCGTTTCAGAAACAGTTTCATCCCAAGAACTATAAACGCACTCAATCAGTCCATCAAGTGCTCCTTGTAGAACTGTTTGTACTTATAAGTACAATCATCTCACTGTAAACTTGCACTACAGTTATAATATTGCACAACCTGCGCTACTTTATAAAGCGCGTATGATGACAATATCATTTTTAAGATGAAATGCAGCAAAATATGTTGCTTATAGTATACAGATAAAACTTTAACTTCATTTAAATAATCTGTATTGTTAATAATTAAACATGTGAGGACACGGTGCTGCAGCGTATAGCTAGTTCAAGGATAGCTCTTGCCTTGCGCTGTATTCTTGCTGGTGCTGACGAGACACTGGAAGGATTGACGAATAGAATAATTAAACATGTACTACAAAGATATTTCAATGTTCCTTAAAAGTTTTGAAGAATCGGCGTTCTAAGCTTACAAATGGCTTAACGTCTATTACAGAGCTGATTGTGTGGCGATTGGAGAAAGAAAAGTATGGACAGGAATTGGAGGTTAGTACGTTTGAAAGAGACAGTACTTCTGTAATAAATTATTTCATCGAAGGTCGCACATGGTGCAGCAAGCCTCTTGCGTGAGATATGAACAATCACTGCGCCACCGTGTTCCCATGTTTAATAACATGCTTTTATTCCTATCATCATGAAAATGATATCACGTATACATCTCAGTATTTTAATTATTCAGAGAGCTGTAATATCTCAAATGTATTGCATTCTGTGTCCTGTCGGAGAAAGAGAAAGAACGGAAGCATGTAGTGATTCACACACATAGAGCACATAGAAGATCAAACACAGAACAAAGCATTTAACATGCTACTTGAGAAACTAGTAAAATAAACGATTTTAAGATGAAGTTTATGATGTTCTACTTTAATGGCAAAATAAACTACGTGATTAAAGTGGAAATTTCGAGATTAAAGTTGACATTTCGTGCTTTTTTCCCACTGTGTGCCTATGTTTTTTGTTTGTACCCTAATACGCTTTCATATGACACTCAGACGGTGGGCTACGACTTGCCTTTTCACAGCGACTTTGATATGTGATTTCTTTTTTATTTCGGGCACTGTGCGACTTTGAATTTGATCTTTCGAGTTTTTCCGACACTCTGTCACTCGATCAACTTTCTTTTGTTGATTATACCACTGTTTAAACCAACAAATAGTACGTTTTTCCTTTGCCTCCACTTGGTATTCGCTGAAATTCTTATATTTTCCCCTGTGCTTTTCCCATTGTCTTTTCACAGAAGGCTATTTATATTGATTTGCATATTCAAAGAGGCGTAATTCTGGGAGGAGTTGGGGCGGGACAGAAGGCGCGTGCACGTGCGTTACTTTTCACGCTGATCGGGATTTATGTAGTGGAAGAACGTGAAAGTATGCGTGCGCACAGATTCCTGCATCTGGATTTTTCTGTGCGTACGCACAATCCCGCTTTTGTGCTTACGCCATGTTATAGTGTGAGTTCTACGCACAGCGTTATACATGAGGCCCCTGGTGATCTGACCGCAGTAAGGCAATTTAACTCAATGCCAGCAAACATGAAAATCAATATTGATACTGTAGTAAAACTCAAAATAATCTTGATGTTAAGAAAAAAACTTCAGAAATGGAAATAAATTGTAGAATTTATTTTTGCAATCTTAAGAAAAACACAAATAGAAATCTGCCATTAATGCTGCAGAAAATCCCCGAAAAAAAATTAATAAAGGACTGCAATTATAACAGCTTCTTTCTAGTTTTCACAAAAAAATTTGTGTTGCATATGTGAAAATTAGGGTCATCTACAAAGGAAATTTCTTGTATATTGTGTTTATATTGCTCTGGAATCTAAACCCTCACAAGATCTGCTCTCTGGCAATTTCACAATTAATTTACCTTAGTATTTGTGATAATATTGTTGACTTAACAGTTATTACTTTAAAGAAATCTTTTACAGTAGAAATATGAGTTAATCAGAACATCAAAATACTGAACCTCATATTCCCATTTTTCCTACTGTGCATACATATATCTGTTCTCAAACCCACTTAACCCCATTGATGGTCCCGGGTGGTTATCCTAGGAACACCAGGCCTAATGTAACAAACAACCACAGGTAGGACATTAGCTTCCTGGGGATTTAGTTCATTTAGTTATAGTGGTAGAGCTAAATAATATAATCCCAACCTCACAGATTAAGCAAAATAAAAAGAAATGAAAATATGCAGTGACCTTGTTTTAAAGTTGATGGAAATTTAAAAAAAAAGTAAACTGAGAAGAAAACATTTTCAGTTCAACAGGAGGGGTTTCGTAATTCTGCTGTAAGCAACTTTGAATTAGCAGGCTAGTCAGTTCTTTTACAAATTTCTCTTGCATTACATTATTTTCATCCACTCAGGTAAAAATACACTAAGTTTAACATGTCGGTATTTTTTACATATTGATAAAAGTATTCACTTTCTTATATTACATAATTCAAAAAGCCCCTCTAGCCAAGTTAGAATTCCTCAGATGTTGTTAGAAGTGCTTTATCTGCCCAACCCACTAGAATTCCAATGCATATTTTAGCAAGATCCACACAAAAGAATAAGTGCAATGGTATAAATAACTGTTTTCACAGACTACAGTAAAGCACCAAACATTGTGCTAACTGAATATACTCACAGACAACAGAAATGCACTAAACTCAGATTGTAACCTAAAAATATACACCCACACACTTACTCACATAGGAGGCAGGTTAAAATCAATTAACTTAACCATGCATGTGTGAAAATATGCACAAGGCCAAAAACAAGAAAATGTGTATGAAAAAAAAAATCAGATTTATAAAACCTGGTGTACGCATGTTCCTATGCAATTTACCATTTGTAATTCATAATCACTTTGTAAATGCATATGTACGGAAGCTCTGAAACGCACAGTGAAAAAAAAATTAAGGGATAACCCTTATCTCATACGTACGGGATACTTTCATGTATGTACAAGATGTTTTCGTGTACGTATGAGATGTTTTCATGTACGTACGGGATACTTTTACGTACATACGAGATGTTTTCACGTTCGTACGAGATGGTTTCACGTACGTATGAGATAATGTTAGATTAAAATATTACATAAGTGTGTTTCGGGGCTACCTAATTACGCCTTTACCAAGGCTTCCACATTTCAGTTTGACGTCACTTCCAGTTCTTGAAGTGCGGTGGTATAAAAATAGCAGACGGCTGGGCTTTTATTTATTGAAGGAGTGTGGGATGATTGGAGATGGGTTAGACTGCAGTCTCCAATACCTATGACGTACGTCAGATAATGCCTACAATGTCAGTCACGAAATTCCCATTGCATACCCCGTTACACTATGGTTAAGATTAGACTTCTGGAAGGGTAAGGGTTTAGGTACGTGCTTTATGTTTACAGGTGTTCGTCTGCACACTTGTACAGAGCACCTGAGGAGATATTGTGTTTTTTTTTCTTCCTGGAAACAATTTGGTGTGTACAACTTACTGTCTCGTGCCCACCACTTACCATAGCCTGCGCACCAGGTACTTTAAGGTCGCACCGGCCAATACTGCGTGTGTGCCGCATACATTCAGATGAGAACCAAATGCCATCGCGTGCTACTATACATCATTTTCTGGAAACAGGACATATCACTGAACAGTCTGATGTTTTCTTCACACAGTTACAGTCCACAGAAATGGATTTTGGCAAGTTTATAAAAGCAGGCTATGCATTCAAGCCCAGATCGTTAAATCCGCGAAGCAGCACCGCTAACTACTGCACTAATTTATAGTAAAAGGACATGACATTAATTAACCATCTACTTATTAGCCTGCAGCTTCTTATTCACACAAGTTATGAAAGGAATTCATATTTCATGTATTGAGTACATGTGAAGTTTACACAGTCCAATGTGGGTTCACTAATTTAATTCTCTGGTAAACCTGGCACACTTGATCTCTTATCTGCACCAATGAACTGTGGGATTTAACGTGCGTCTAAAGAGTTAAATCCAAATTGGGCCACTTTAACTCCTGCTGTTTTCAGACAAGAAATGTACCCTTCTTAAAAAGCTAAACTTGAATATCCTAGTCAAGTTTAACTGGCAAACCTGGCACACTGGGTCATCCGTTGCACTGTGCAAAACAAACTGCGATCTTTAAAGGCTCAGCAGAGATCTAAATCATGTTGTGACGGATTTTTATTGTCATGTTTTTAACAAGATGGATCCCTAAGTTAAATGGCAGATGGTTACCTTACCATCATCCAGCCACCACATATAGCATCATAACGTCTGTCAAAGCTATTTTGCCTCAAAATAAATTAATTACGGGTTGACCCAGCTCACTGAGCCATGACGTTTGCCAGTCTCATCTTAGCATCACAGATGGCTTATGCGTTAGTTTCACTGCTCACAGTTTAACAAAAGTAGCTTCATTCTTGTTAGGTGCCCTTATTGTAATATGAGTGCAGTAAAGACTTTCGATTACTTTAGGACAAACAGACACTGCATCAAACTGCCTTTTTAAGTTGGTAAAAACACGTTATGTTTTATGTATGGGCAGCAATACCATAGGAAAACTGGATGTAGTGCCTCGATGTTAGTTAATGGCTTCCAGCACAGTGGACATGACAAAATGACAAAGATATTTCTAATATGTTGAACTGTCAGCCAGTTCAATGAGAAGTGTGAACAGGTAGCCGATACAAACTTATGAATAACCAAAAAAGCAACACATCGCATTGACATTCTTAAATAGGCACTAAATTATACTCTGTACATCATATTCAACACTTTTGAGGTGTAATATGTTGGTCATGTCAATGCCATTTCCCTGTTTCTCTGAAATGTTGCATACGCACGTGTGCGATGAGATAGAGGTCCATGGTATCCCAAGTTTTTAAATAAATAAATAACACACTTAGCTGGAGGGGAGTGGGTACGAGTAGTAGCGCGGTGGAGTGTTAGTATGTTAGTGAGTAATTGCATTCACGTGTGGAATTGCATTGTGGAACATTGCCTTATTAGCCTGGAATTGCAGCACCTGTCTCCAAATGAGGAATAAAAGGAGTCTGAGCAGGAAATACAGAAGATCAACAGAAAAGAACAAAAGAATCTATTATGAATATAGAATTTAAAATGAAAGGAACACAAGTAAAATAAGAGAAAGGCCAAAGTGGCAGAGAGGAGGCAGTTAGTCAGGTATGGCCTCAACAGTAACATGAGGCTAGCGTGTGAGGGGTAGAGGTCACTCAGTGTAGACTCCCACAGACTACAAAAGAATGGGAGCAGGAGAAGGAGCAGGACTCGCGGGGTCTTTGGAATATTGCAGAAAGGCAGTGAAGGACACAAGCCAGATTTTAAAGATTGACTGAGCCTATTGGTGGACATCTCCTCATGCTGAAGAGGTTAAGCAGAGTAGACATAAGTTTTAGAGTGGTGGCACTAAGACTTGGGATTTTTTTAAGGAAAGGAAAGGATTCTGACTATGGATTTTTAACCTTGTTTTAATGGATTATTTAGTGTTATTTACTGACATTTTAACCTCCATATGAACACTTGTTTTTGTTATGGATTATGTATTGTTTATTTATGAAAAATGCACTCCACTATTTTGTACATTGGGGATTTGAACCATTAAAAGTACTAGCAATTTTAAACTTATGTCTTGCTGATTATCTATCCTCATTTGTCTAGCTCATCCTGGTCATCTTATCAAATGTTTGGAGTTCAGGTGTTGTGGCAGCTGAAGCCAACCTAGACTGTCTCAATGGGTCAGAGTTGCCGTTAATATACGCATGTTACCCTATCAAGTTTTCTTTTACAAATCTTGAAATTTACGTGGGAAGTTACGTATGCACACTCAAGCCTCTTTTTGTACGTATGCAATCTTTATAAATGAGGCCCCAGGTGTGTGGTTTAATCTGGTCCCCCTGCACTACCATGTGGCCCACTGCATATTTTATAGAAATTAATTAAAACTAGAGTTATAATACTTATATGAGTTATATATGATTTATTTAAACACGGTTACAGAAAAAAAAAAACATAACTTATTTATATAGATCAATCAAGCTTTTAACCCTTGAAAAATGAACTTCACTAAAATGAGAATTGTATTGATTCAAATTTTCAAAGTTAAATAAACAAATATACAATTAGTTTTATTTATTTCTTATTAGACTTCAGTAGACCAAGTACAGTATCTATGGGACATCCAGCTGCGTCCTTAACTTTATAGTAAATTGTTGTTTTTGACATGTTGCCAATTTCCTGCATGAGGCCATAGGGTCAATGACGAGGAAAAATGAAAATTACCTAAAGCTTTTCCTGGGACTAATCATCTCGTGCCATCCATAAACATGAGATGTTAACTGAAATGCATCATTATGCATAAATGTCATCTCATAACCACCTTTTCTTATGTAAAGATAATATATCTACAGCACCTTGACTGTTGGCTGTTTTCACACTAAAAATTTTACTTGATGAGTGTTCATCCCATTTTTGCAGTTTTGGAAATTTTAGGGAGTCATTAGTCTGTTTATAATATTTGAAACTATTATTTATGACAGAATTTCTCAACCTTAGCCTCTTAAACTATCCTTTGCTGTATTATTTTTGACTATAGGTTATATATTATTCTAGATAGAAATATATACCTTCCTGTAACTTTCTTACTATCTATTACTCAAGTCAAACATCTTTTTAATTGGAATAGACATACACTATGTGTGTCCTTATCATGGATACCTTGCATGAAAGGTTAAAATTCTAAATGGTGTTACATTCAACTATGCTGTGTGGTTACTTGTTCCACATATGTACTGCATAGTTCTGTATATGATGAAAGACTAATATTATGAACACTTATTTTTAAGCAAACTTTATCTATGTACCTATGATCTTGCTGAAGAACTGATTAAAAAAAAAAACTAATGTTTTAAAATAATGTAATTAATTTCCCTCAGTTTTTCCTAATAGCTTCCTTCCCATGGTCCTGAACTTAGCCTAGTAGCTTTTCACTCTAATTCTGCTCATACTATTACATCTATCTAGTGCTAAAGATAAAAAAATTGAATACAGTCTTCCAGATGTGTCCTGAAACTGTAGGGGTTCTCTTAGATAGATGGATAGTGTAATGAGACAAAAAGACAAAAATAAAGGTTTTTTCGTGGATTATTCACCCAGTATTTTATCAGGCTTGCTGCAAAGGGAGATTGTTCATTAGGACAAGAGTAATCTCTTCGGACTGATTCATATAAGTGACTGAAGAACAAGAGGGTTGTTGGGCTTATATACTTGAGAGGGAGGAAGAGGCGGTCATCCACAGGAAGTGACCTCATCTAAGGGGTGATCTGTTGTCTTCTTATTTGCTTCTGCAAGGAAGGAGAGAAAATAGCATTAGTGCACATGACTAAACAGACCCTGCTGCTACCCCCGATGTGTGCGTGTGTAGTGATAGATACAGATAGATAGGTAAACAGGTCTTTAATTGTCCTCAGAGTAAATTTGGCTTTTACAGTAGCTCTTTAATAAATAAATACATAAATAGATAGATAAATATACTTCTATAGTCAAACACCATTATGGTCTGAACACACACCAGAATGACAAAAATGAAGAAAATGAAAATTTTCTTGACTCACTTCTGTTGAATGATTCATTAAATCAGCATTTCTCAACCTTTAAGTATTTGCTACCCGAGTTTTCATAACAGTTTTAAACACGCCCCCTAACGTTTTTTTGAAAGGAGCCCACTAATACCAATTTGTTCTTTTTAAATTAATGATATATCATAGATGCATATTTTATTATACCTACTTAACTTTTATCGACATTTATCTAACTCTATATTTATTTTTCTAGTATCAGAATGTAGTTTATGTTAATTTGTTTTGGTTTCAATAGATGTATTTTTCATATTTTCGATTCTTGTTTTCTTTTTTTCACATCTTCGCGCCCCCCTTTTTGTTACTTCACACCCCCCTAGGGGGCCCCGCCCCACAGTTTGAGAACTACTGCATTAAATGAAAGTCCTGTGTAAGTGTGTCAGAGAGAGGCCATTACAGAGTCGTAGGAGATGTTGTAGCATTCTTCCTCACCTTAAACCACAGATAGCAACTGCAGTAGGGGGACAGCATGCAAGGCAGCTTCATCTGTAAATACTGTAAAGGTAATTAAAATGATTCAAAGTTGACTTTTTTATGAATCACTATTGATATCAAAGGCTAAAGGCAGAAATGCCTTGTGATAATACACATTTTAAAAAAAAACACTTATTGACATGAAACAGTAAAAGTTAATAATTACTTTTACTCACTCAAAAAGCCTGTCCTCAACCATTCTTTCTCTTACCATATTCTCAACAACTGTGACTCAGTATGTATTATGAAAAACTCAGTAGATGGTTTATGACACTTCATTTTGTTTCCTCATGGCTTGGATTTATTGCATAATCTACTTTTTTATTTTTATTTTTTCTCAGTATTTTTCTTGCTGTGCATGGCAGTGCTGCTTGAAGCCCATATAACGCCCCTAAGCATTTGGGGGAGGGGCAAGAGATGCATGCCCCTTGAGTTACCATGAGGGGCAAATAGGTCTGGAGCATGTGCAACCTGAGTTATACTGTATAATTAGTACCCATTAGTGTCCATAACACACATTCAGTATTATTTGATTTTGAGGACTGCTGGTCCCTCCTGCAGTGTCTGGAGTGGGCACCCCTTGTTATGCTAAAAGAGCACCTTGGTGCCCATAGCGCAGATGATGAGTGTGGGTAGAAAGTCCGGTGTGTGTGCCACTTGAGTTAAATAAACAGCACCTACAGGTGTCTATGGTGTGACTGGGAAAGGGTGGAGATTCCAGAGTATGCACCACTTTATTGATTTAAATGACACCCCTCGCTGAACTGCCACTTCTTTTAGTTTGATACCAAACCTCTTATGTGGCACTTTATCAAACACTTTCTGAAAATCAAGATAAATAATATCATATACCCCACTTTGATCATATCCTTCTGTTGCTTCCTAATAGAATTCCAGCATGTTAGTAAAACACGACCCCCCTCTTCTCAACCCCTGCTGAGTATTCAGAAAAACTCCTGTCCTTGCCATGTGCTGGTCAATCTTATCCTTTATAATTCCTTCCATTAATTTTCTTGTGATGCATGTTAAACTTACTGGCCTGTAGCTGCTTGAATCTGCCCAATCACTCTTTTAATACAATGGTGTATTTGTCATTTTAAAGTCCTTCGGAATCCCCCCAGTGCACAGTGACTTTCTTAAAATATGTGTCAAGGGTTTATATATGTACTTGCTAGCCTCTTTAAGAACTCAGGGGTAAATATTATCTGGTCCTGGTGATTTGTTTCATTTCAGCCTATTTAATCTGAGCAGCAGTTCTCCCTCTACAATTTCCAAATCCTTTAGTACCTCCTTAGTAGTCCTGTGTACCGCTGGGAGGTTATCTACTTCTTCACTTGTGAAGAAAGTTTAGAGCATCTGCAATTTCACTGGCTGTATCTTTTAACTCCCCTTTTGCTATTCCAGATGCACTTCTCCTTCTCCTTCACTGTTCTTTAACTACTAAAATACTGAAAGAATCTGTTAGGGTCTTATTTAACCTTATCTGCTATATTCCTCTCCTAGCCTTCCTAATATTCTTTTAAATGGTTGCCATCATGTTCTCATACACCTTACGATTCACTATGGAGTTATTAGTCTTGTACGGCTTACATAGCCACTTCTTTTTTTGCCCTTTGCCGCTTCTTTTTAAACTCTTCATTAACCCACTGCAGTTTTTTTTAAACCTTCACACTTCTTAACTTTCATAAATGGTGCCCTAGACAGCTGCTTATGTTGCCAAATTGATCGACAGGCTCTGTTGTGTGGTTATTATTATTACGAACTTAGTGACCACATACAAAGGCATTGGCTCTTTCAAACATGTAAGGTTTTAATTTGACAAAAAATATCATGCAGTGTAGTCAGTTTGGTAAAGATTTACTGGTAATAATTAAATTCTTATTTGCATGCTTCACCAACACACGCCATATTCTACCACCTTGAATTTCAAATTTACTTTTTAGTCCCAAAAAACTGACATAATGCAAACTATCTGTCCCACATCCCATTAAATAACCCAGCGATCATTTTCCTGTATCCACTAGGTAGTCTAGTAGTTCTTCTCTGGATCCTCTCCAGGGCTGTTAATGTTAGGAACTCTTAGCCACTCTGTAATTTCTTGCTTTCTGGACAGCTCAGATCTTGGCGAGTTTTGGGATTATTTTACTGAAGTTTTTTTGTTTTTTTTTTAATTAGCCTTGCAAAATGTACAATCAATTTATTTTAGTTACATACGAGAAAAGAGAGTTGTTAGTGACATCCAACACCTCTACAGTTGCTCCTTTTTCAGCACAGCATGATCAAATCAAATCACGGAGTGTGAAAAAGAAACTATTAATAGATCTCCAGTAAGTGAGATAAGAGATTTTTTTATCACCGACACTGCAGATGCAGTTAACAAATGTAATGTGTTGTTCACATTGAGACACTTGTAAATGTAAATGTATTTCCTGAAAAGGTTATTTGTTATCCTGCTTCAGTCTTTTTGTATATACAGCAAGTTTTACATCTGCTTGGCTTTGCTCTACTTAAAGTAAAAGTCTTTGTAACGCTTAAAACAAACAATTTAAAGATGAGACCTTTTTTACACTTTACTCTGCATTTTCTGCAAATGTCATACTTGCATTTGCTGTGCAGATTGCAGTTCTATTTATTGTTTGATTTTTTACCAGAACATTGGTGATATTTCAAAAGTGACAGAATTGGCTGTTTTTCCAATGCATTTTTATTGGTGTTTTATTTTCAAACTGCAAGCATAAACTACTCTGAAACTCCCTCTTCAAATTTATGTTCTTCCTTTGTCTGTCCATACCAGTGTTGCTGTATTCACTATAGAACTCCTTGCCTGTTGCATACAAGCACCCATTTTCTCAGCCTCAGTCTCATGTATAAATTCACATGCTTGATATTTCGTTTTTCTACTGCTAGGTTTCACATCTGTATAAATATATAGTTCAAAGTTGACTGAATGACTCACTTACTCACTCATCAGCAAAAACAGTATTTCCCTTTTAATTAATAGTTGAAATTTAGCAGGATGGTACATCTAGGCCAGTAGGTATCAAAAAAGAAAGGGCATTTCAATATATCAATATTTAGGGGTAAAACCTCACCCAGTAGAAAAACTAAATGTCAAAGCTTTGATTAAAAAATATTTTTTTCTAGTACCTGTTTTTTTTATTTGTTGAAATTTATTAATATTATGCTAAGTTACATGCTCTGTGCTGCTCTGAGAGTGTGTTTTATGCAAATGAAGGACAGAGCAGAAGCAATTGACGGGCCATATTACCATCAACCAATAGTGTAATGGATAACTGAAGATGAGGTGGTGTCCTGGACAGGAAGACAAGAACGCTGTGAAAAGGAAATCGAAAGTTCAGATGCAAAGCTCACTTTTTTTTAGCAAACGCTGTTTTTTGCTGTTGACTACCGGAACTCTTAGATACATACAGACATCTATCTTCATAGATAGATAGATATTTGCCCCCGGATTGAAATTTGCCTTTTTGCATATCTTTAAATTTATCAATACAAAAATAGATAAATACATTTATACAAGTGCCCTCCATAATGTTCAGGACAAAGTCACACTTCTCCCTGACCCACCCCTTTGCTCCATAGTCCAAAACCACAACTCAAACAACCTTGAAGTAACCAAAGTGCTTACCGCAGACCCCACTTCAAGGGTACTTGCATACATCTCAGCCACACCATGTACAGTAGAAGCTACTGCATCTCCCACTCCATTGATTATCCACTGTATCAGTCTCCTGGCGTGAAGTATGGAGCAATGCAAACAACTCTTACATTGCGTGACACTCTCACATGAACAATGAGTGAGGGGAGGTTCCCCCATCCCATGATGTATCACTGTTGCACTGTAAAGCAGCAACACTTAAAAAATGAGTGGGGGGATGTTGGGTTGACCCATGGAGTTTTGTGAGTTCTGAGTACATTACCAAAATGGTGAAAATCATCGTTGCATCTGTGCAGGGTTATGTGTGACACTATAACAGTTCAAAAAAACTGCATGGTACTTAGGGAAAAAAAAGGTAAGTGGTTGCACAGTTGTGCACCTGTGCACCATAGAGAGAACATAGCTGATTGCCCATTTCAGTTCAAAACAATACACTTTCATGTAAACTTTTGTCTTGCAATGACCATCAACAAGGGCTAAGTCACAAGGAAAATGGGAATGTTTCACTTCTGGACAATTGTGCATATATTCAAGAGCAAGTGGCTCCAGTGACATACAGTGCATCCAGAAAGTATTCACAGCGCATCACTTTTTCCACATTTTGCTATGTTACAGCCTTATTCCAAAATTGATTAAATTCATCTTTTTCTTCAGAATTCTACACACAACACCCCATAATGACAACATGAAAAAAGTTTACTTGAGGTTTTTGCAAATTTATTAAAAATAAAAAAACTGAGAAATCACATGTACATAAGTATTCACAGCCTTTGCTCAATAGCTTTGTCGATGCACCTTTGGCAACAATTACAGCCTCAAGTCCTTTTTGAATATGATGCCACAAGCTTGGCACACCCTATCCTTGGCCAGTTTCGCCCATTCCTCTTTGCAGCACGTCTCAAGCTCCATCAGGTTGGATGGGAAGCATCGGTGCACAGCCATTTTAAGATCTCTCCAGAGATGTTCAATCGGATTCAAGTCTGGGCTCTGGCTGGGCCACACGAGGACATTCACAGAGTTGTCCTGAAACTACTCCTTTGATATCTTGACTGTGTGCTTAGGGTCGTTGTCCTGCTGAAAGATGAACCGTCGCCCCAGTCTGAGGTCAAGACCGCTCTGGAGCAGGTTTTCTTCCAGCATGTCTCTGTACATTGCTGCAGTCATCTTTCCCTTTATTCCTGACTAGTCTCCCAGTTCCTGCCGCTGAAAAACATCCCCACAGCATGATGCTGCCACCACCATGCTTCACTGTAGGGATGGTGCCAGGTTTCCCCCAAATGTGACGCCTGGCATTCACACCAAAGAGTTCAATCTTTGTCTCATCAGGACCAGAGGAATTTTCTTTCTCATGGTCTGAGAGTCCTTCAGGTGCCTTTTGGCAAACTCCAGGCGGGCTGCCATGTGCCTTTTACTAAGGAGTGGCTTCCGTCTGGCCACTCTACCATACAGGCCTGATTGGTGGATTGCTGCAGAGATGGTTGTTCTTCTGGAAGGTTCTCCTCTCTCCACAGAGGACCCTCTGGAGCTCTGACAGAGTGACCATCGGGTTCTTGGTCACCTCCCTGACTAAGGCCCTTCTCCCCCGATCGCTCAGTTTAGATGGCCGGCCAGCTCTAGGAAGATGTCCTGGTGGTTTCGAACTTCTTCCACTTACGGAAGATGGAGGCCACTGTGCTCATTGGGACCTTCAAAGCAGCAGAAATTTTTCTGTAACCTTCCCCAGATATGTGCCTCGAGACAATCCTGTCTCGGAGGTCTACAGACAATTCCTTTGACTTCATGCTTGGTTTGTGCTCTGACATGAACTGTCAACTGTGGGACCCTTATATAGACAGGTGTGTGGCCTTTCCAAATCATGTCCAGTCAACTGAATTTACCACAGGTGGACTCCAATTAAGCTGCAGAAACATCTCAAGGATGATCAGGGGAAACAGGATGCATCTGAGCTCAATTTCGAGCTTCACGGCAAAAGCTGTGAATACTTATGTACATGTGCTTTCTCAATTTTTTTATTTTTAATAAATTTGCAAAAACCTCAAGTAAACTTTTTTCACGTTGTCATTATGGGGTGTTGTGTGTAGAATTCTGAGGAAAAAAATGAATTTAATCCATTTTGGAATAAGGCTGTAACATAACAAAATGTGGAAAAAGTGATGCGCTGTGAATACTTTCCGGATGCACTGTAATAGTATTGTTACTTATTGTAATAACGTTCAGTTATATTTGTCTTACATTACAAGAAAAAGGGCAATTTATCTTGACACAAAAATGAGTGGGATCAAGCAGTTTAATTTACTGCATAAAAAGAATCTGGGAAATGCATGAAACACTTTGCTTAGTAAGTTAACAAGACAGTAAAATATTAGCAAGTGCAACATTACATTCTCAAATCAGCTTATTCTAATTCATGGTAGATTTGCAGAAGGCACAAATCTATTCTGGCAGCAATAGATGCAAGGTTGGGATCAGGCTTGGACAAAACGTCCACCCATTCTAGAGTTCCATATACAATACACAACTCCAGATCTTTCATTTTGGTTGGAATGGATGGAATTTGCATGTCTTTTTAAAACTTGAAAAATGAAATAATAGAAATGTAAGAAATACTACTAGTGACTAGACCCTTGACTCTCTTGTCAATTGCAGTAGCCTTGAATTATCACCTACGTCCAGAGGTCCAATTAAAGGAAAACTATGGCAATGCAAGTGAGAATGAAGACTCTGCAAAGTATGACACTGCCTAGCAGTGGTCCAATACACAATATACTATTCCCATATTAAGACTATAAACAAAACAAAACAAAATTTTGGAAAAAATATTGCCAGATTACAGGAAGTTTTATTCTACTTTGTAAGTTCAGTGCATAGGTTGTAAAGCCATTGCAAATGTAAGGTTATTCCAACATAGTTTGTGCAAATATTTCAACTTGTGTAATTGTTAAAATTTTACTTTCCCATGTCAGTTTTCTCTTTCACCTCTGTCTTTATGCTTTTTTATTCTTGCCCCAAATCTTTTTTTTCTGTTAATTGTTAACATATGCTGTGTGCTGTGGAACCTTTCTTCTTTCTCTTCATCTTTTCCCAAAACTATGTGGGGTCAATGTGCTTTATCAACTATCTCCAAACAGCTTGGTTTCTCCAAAGTGCCTGCACCTATTTGCCAGTCAAGCACTTTTCCTTCAAATCTTCTTTTGCTTTTTCCATCCACCTAAACTTTGGCCTCCCCTCGCTTTCTCTTCCCCCTGTACTTTCATTCCCATCACACTTTTGCCCACATATTCATTGTCTCTCCTCAACACATGCCCATACCACTTCACCTACTTTTATATACTTTCCTACATATCTCCCACTTTTGTTGTACCTCTGATTGTCTCATTTCTTATTCTGTCCTTTTCTGTAACTCCACGCATCAATTTCAGTGTTCTCATTTCTAGCACATCTAACTTCTTCTCCATGCTCTCCCTTTACAACCCTTGTCTCAGCTCCATATATTATTGCTGGTCTTACCACTGTCTTAAAAACCTTAATTCTTCGATCACACAATACTCCTGATACCTTCTTCTAATTGTTCCATCCACACCACACTCTCTAGGTTATCTCTGCATTTAGTTTTCTGTCAAAGCCCAAACATATAGAGTCATGGTTCTCATGGGGCTGAAGTTAACTGAAGAATATAAAACACTCCCAATGGGTGATAGCACTTTACTGTGTCACAAATTTCCTGCCCACTGTGCTTCTGGGTTCTCACTCAGTGTATGTTACTTGGATTTACGGCTTATTTTCATACATTAATTACAGTTTTTTGTGTTATTAATTGACAATGTTTCCCCTTTAATTTTTCCTTTCCCTCACGTTTCTTTTGTCCAATTTAATAATTAAGTATTGATTAGATAGATAGATAGATAGATACAGTAGAGTCTCGCTTATTCGACCTTCGCTTATCCAACATTCTGTATTATCCGACGTCCCACCGCAAAAAAAAAAAAAAATGCATCAATTGGCAACAAGAACTGCAAGTTGCTAGCATGAACATAGTCTATTTTTTGTTGCCAAGTTCATTTTTTCAGTAAAACATGATTACAATGGATTATGTGGCCTGCCCTCTCTGGCGTGTGTGCATGTGTCTCTCTCTCTCTCTCTCTCTCTCGCGCGCTCGCTCGCTCGCATGTGTGTGCGCGCGCATGTGTCTCTCTCGCTCGTGTGTGTGCGCGTGCCTGTGTCTCTTTTGCTCGCGTGTGTGCGCGCGTGCCTGTGTGTCTCTCGCTCGCGCGTGTGTGCACGCCTGTGTCTCTCTCGCGTGTGTGTGCATGTCTCTCTTTCTCTCACGTGCGTGTGTCTCTCTTACTCTCGTGCGTGTGTCTGTCTCTCTTTCTCTTGCGCATGTGTCTCTCTCGCGTGTGTCTCTTTCTCGCGCGCACGTGTGTCTGTCTGTGTCTGTCTCTCCTGCTCTCTCTCTCTTGCTGCACAGGGAATGCACAGGGAGAGACTGAACACATGCGGAAATCATCGGCATGCACAAACTGAAAGGGAAACTGGCTAGTTCGTATACCGTGTGTGTGGTCGTGAACAGATGCAAAAGTTTGGCGAACTTTTTGGTCATAACCCGATTTGTACGTGTTCAGATACATTCGTGAACTGAAAACATTACGTATTAGGTTCGTAATGTGTAAAATTATAACATAGTTTGACATTTAATAGGCTTTTTCTTAACACCTCCCATTATCCGACATTTTCGCTTATCCGACGTTCTGCCGGCCCGTTTATGTCAGATAAGCGAGATTCTACTGTATTTGTTTTGATGTTTTTCAGTACATTTTGGAAGTTATTGTTTGTTTAATTAATTGCTGTTTTCTCACTTTGTACAGTTGAAATAATATGTTTGTGCTTAATTAATCCATTCTGTTTCCTTTATGGGAGGGTTATTTACAGTTTTTTTTTTGTTTTTTTTTTGTTCTTTATTTCGCCTTATACAATTTCTTGTATTAGGAATTTGGTAGTTTTCGCATACCCCTTGGGGTCAGAGCGCAGGATCAGCCATTGCACAGCGCCCCTGGAGCAATTACAGGTTAAAGGCCTTGCTCAAGGGCCCAGCAGAGCAGTGGCCTTTTTTTTTTGGCAGTGACAGGGATTCGAACCGGCAACCTTCGGGATACCAGCGCAGATCCTTAGCCTCAGAGCCACCACTCCGCCCATTTGGTCTAACCATTAGGAATTTGGCACAACATTCTTTACCTACACACAATTATTCTTGCATTATGAAATTAATTTTCACAGTTTGCACTTTCAGTAGTACCAGGTTCTGGAATGCTCAATACAATATCTCAAAGACCATGAGTGATGTCTGTCTGAAGATTCTTTGAAGGCTAAGCATCCGTGGACAGTGGCAAAATTTAAACAGATACAGAAGCGGTTCTTAGCTTCACTTAGAAATGAAAAAGTGAAGTAGACTTGTATTTGTTAATTATTTAATGAAGTACATATAGCATATCTGGACATCAACAGCAGCTGTAGTATCTGGTTATCAACAGCAGCTATAGCAGCTGTCATGTTTAAATACTCAGTACTGGGTGACAAACAACACCTTAGAGACTGTATGTATGGCCAAATTCTTGTGTAGTTCTCAGCAGAACTGTTCAGTAAAAAGTTGTAAAGCTCCTATTTGCAACTGCCTAAATGATATAAAAACAACCAAACAAACTGCACCAAAATATTCAGAATTTCAATGACAATTTAAGGCATCTGTGTGTGCCAATGGAAGGCCCTACAGTTGGCAGAAACTTTCAAAATAAATCAAACACATTTAACAGCAACTGTGTAAAAGGTTAATCATTAAGACTTTCTAGTTCATGTGACTGTGGTTATACATGAAGTAAATGTAGGAAGACTGAATGCATTAATAACTATGATCTTTTTCTTTAGCACTATTTTCCTGTAACTGAACAGATGTACATCTGGTTGCCTATTGCCCCCTTGACAGTTAAAGGTGTTGACAACAGTGATTTCTCTTTGTTTGTCTGCGTTTTTAGGAGAGTACTGACAGTACTGTGCTGCTATCCATGGAGTTACCACTCTGCTACCATCTTGTCAAATAACATGTAGCATGGGATTTAGTACTGAGCTTGTAAATTAATCAGCCCTTTTAGTAATGAAAGGAATAATGGCTGGTGGGATTAGAGAAATATAAAGTTAATCTTAGATGCTGGTGTGAGTCGATATGAATATGTTGACTGATAGGTAGATTGAGACCTTGGAGCAACAACAATGATATTTTGCTCTCATTTATTATTGAACTTTTTTGCCTCCTTTTTTAAATGTATGCAGTACTAATGTAAGGATTATTTGATTTTTTTTTTTATGTTTCTTTAACATAACTGTATCTTAGACCATGAGGTAAGGTGGCTCACAACATCAGGCTTGATTCCTGACCTAATCACTATCTGTATGGCACTTAGATGTTCTTCCTGTGACTATGTGGGTTTGTACAGGTATTCTGGTTTCTTCCCATATCCTAATTCATTTTGGTTTAATTAGTAATTCTAAATATGCATTATATGACCAACTGAGTATGTTTGCATGAGTATGCTGTCCATGACAGGTCCCCCTTTTGTGCCTGATGTAATCGAGAATACAAACAGATCTGTAGTAAAGAATGAAGCATTGATTTATGCATTTTAAATAGCATGCTGAGTTTATCTATGAACACTCTGGCTGAAGAATATTATGCACTTGAAGAATGTTTATTGTAGAGTTGTTGTTTGGGGCAGCACAGTGGTGCAGTAGTAACGCTGTTGCCTCGCAGTAAGGAGACCAGGGTTTGCGTCCTGGGTCCTTCCTGCATGGAGAATCATCGGGTTAAAGGATCCTTTCATCAGACTGGCCGGCCCATTACTGACTCAACCATAGTATGGCCAGTGTTGGCTGAGGTCTCCAGGACTCTGACTGTGTCTGGCTTTGTCTGACACCTTTTCTAAATTCTGGCCGTGGTTCTATAAGCTGATGGACAGATATTGCTGTTTATTAGTTTTATTAATTAGTTTCTACTTTGTTTTTGATGCATTTGAACAAATCTGTATCCTTATACTGTATGTGATAGCTCTGTATTTAGTGAGTGATATAATCTATTCTTACATTTTGCCTTGACAGTTGTTGTGGCACTCCACACCACTGTGCAAGAACAAAGTAGTTGTCCATGTAGATTAAGTGAACTAGCAACATTAAATGACCTCTTGTGTGTTTTTGGTGTGTGGGTAGGTGTTTGTGTGTTCTCCATGTTATGGTGCTCTGGCCAGTGTTTGTTCCTGCCTTGTGTACTATGCTAGCTGTGATAGGATCCTGCACCAACACCCCCATGCCCCTGGTCTTGATTAAGCTGATTAAAAAATGACATGACAAGTTCTCGTTTGCCTTAATCATATGAAATCATTTTTATGTTGTTGCAAAATAGAACTCAATTTTATCTAATAATTTAAGAATTATTTGTATATTGACTTGCTAAACCTCTTCCAAATACTTAAAAAAAATCTTAAAGAATAAATTACTTATTTACTTCAAATAAACTGAATTCAAAAATGGTTTGTTCATTATTTAGTTACTTCAATGACATAAAGCTCATCATGAACCGAAATACAGTACAGGGCTGGTCATCCTTAAAGGGGAATACAAACAACTTTATTTATGGATCTTGTATGGGACTAGAATGTGGAAGTTTCAGAGAAACTTTTTTTCTAAAACAACCAGAAACTCTTTACATCAAATTAAAAAAATGAAAAAAATATGGAACTATAGCGCCTTAATTTTAATTTCTGCTCTCCGTATTCATTCAATCCAAATACTGACCTTTAGTTTCTGGTATCCCAAATGAAAAATACTTGGTTTAATTGAAAGTGACATTCAGATAGGTTACAATTTACATTTTTTTTGCACATGTGCCTGCTACTAGTATTGCAGTACAGTACACATACAGTATATGCTTTCTGTTTGACTTAAGTACTGTAAAGCACAGTGATTTTAAATATATCCGGTTAACAACAGACTTAAAATTACAGCTCATTCACAGCAGAAGTATTATTCAAGGTTGGGTGACACATTTTCAAATTATGCTGTATAACAAACAATTGGTGTTTTTGCCATACCATAACTGGGTAATAAAATATGATATTTATTGTCATAAAGTTAAGTGGAAAAGTAGTACTAGGGTGTTGTACCGTGTTAGCCATTATGAATGTAGAGAAAAGCCAAGCAAAATGACACCTTTTATTGGCTAACTAGAAAGATTACAATATGCAAGCTTTCGAGGCAACTCAGGCCCCTTCTTCAGGCAAGATTTAATCAAAAGTGGAAAAGTAAAAATTGTTTTTTTTTTGTTCTCTGAATTCTGTTACTTTTCAGTGGAATATAGCATTTAAAGTACTTATGCACAAGAAACAATTATGTTTGAAAAGAGAGCATTGGGTTATTATCAGGAGTGCATGCATACTGAACATACAGACGTTTTCTAAAATTCTTATCAAGTTCAGGATTGCAGGGTGTCAGAGCTTATCCCAGCAAAATTACACACAAAATGGATGGGGCAACATGAGCAATTACCAGGAAACATATTTTAAAAGTTACAGACTTGCAAATGTACTGTAGTAGTTAGTCCAAAATTCAAAATCTGGGAAAGCAGAGGAGATGCCTGAGATACATACTTAAAATCGAGGTATTTAAAAGCAGAATTACAGAAGTTAAAATCTTGACACTCTGGGGGCCAAATCAGGAATTCCTCACAGAAAGGTAACAGCCATCTTCTGGCCCAGCTGCACAGACATCATTAATCACAATTTCAAGGCTCTGATTTAATCTTTCACATTTACTACCTATTGCAGTTTGGAAGTCATATTTTGATTTTACTGCCAGCAGCTTTGCAGATGTGTACTATTGTTTATGTTAATCATCATAAAGTTTTAATGTTGGAAAAAAAAAAAACATTCTCATTTCCTGATTCACTGTTAAAATATAAAAATTCTTGACCATAAAGAAAGCTCTCCTATGAAATCTAGGTACAATATCATGTGTGAGGTGCTGGCTGGTAAGCGTCAGCTGCCAGAGCGCACTGCCCCAAGTACCAATGGCGATCTCGCTGAAGTCCACAGGGGCGCAGACAATGTAGGGTCTCTTTTTATCCCATAGGGAGACCCAGACTATCATTGCGCCCCAGAACAAAAGGAAGACTATGCGAAAGGAGACCAGGGGCCTCATGTATAAACGGTGCGTACGCACAAAAATGTTTGTGTAAGAACGTTTCCACGTTCAAATCGCAATATATAAAACCTAAACTTGGCGTGAAACCATGCACATTTCCACAGTAGCTCATACCCTGTCATATGCAAGTTCTCTGCTCGGTTTTGCAGACTGGCGGCACCCAGCGTCCAAGCAGTGCTACGGTTCCTGTGTGGTTATCCTTTCTTTTTTTAGATCCACATCCCTGACGCGGCTATATAAATACACTGAAATTAACTGCATATTGTTTATTAGTTTAAGGCATCTGATTGTAATTAACCTGTAACAATAAAATGGTCCACAGAATGGTCAAACTATTCCAAATACCATAACTGCTTTAGCATTGTTACTCTCACTGCACCTTCTTCTTCTTTCAGCTGCTCCTGTTAGGTGTTGCCACATCTGATCATCTTTTTCCATATTACTCTCACTGCACCACTCGGAGTATTTATATCACAGTATCTGAGTGTGAGTCACAGCTGTACAACAGCTGATTGGAAAGAGAATTATCGGTATACAGCATCAAGCACATGCTGCCTCAGTCATGCCGTCTATTGAACTGCTCTCATATGACAAACGCTTCAGAGCCTTTCCTGTACTGACCTCGCAGTTCAGAAACAGTTTCATCCCAAGAACTCTAAACGCACTCAATCAGTCCATCAAGTGCTCCTTGTAGAACTGTTTGTACTTATAAGTACAATTACCTCACTGTA
Source organism: Erpetoichthys calabaricus (assembly GCF_900747795.2). Lineage (NCBI taxonomy): Eukaryota > Metazoa > Chordata > Cladistia > Polypteriformes > Polypteridae > Erpetoichthys > Erpetoichthys calabaricus. The sequence goes on along the minus strand of NC_041398.2, from coordinate 131,519,075 downwards.
AACTTGTGATACAGTTATAATATTGCACAACCTGAGCCACTTTATAAAGAGCGTATTTACATATGATGACGATATCATTTTTAAGATGAAATGCAGCAAAATATGTTTATTATATTATACAGATAAAACTTTAACTTTAACTACACGGTGCTGCAGCGCTAACGAGCCACAGGCGCTCTGTTCACGGATTGTTCTTGCCTGTATTCTTACTGGTGCTAATGCGACACTGGAAGGATAGATGGATAGAATAATTAAACACGTACTACGAAGATATTTAATTGTTCCTTAAAAGTTTTGAAGAATTGGCGTTCTAAGCTTACATATGGCTTAAAGTCTATTACAGAGCTGATTGTGTGGCAATTGGGTATTTGGAGAAAGAAAAGTAAGGACAGGAATTGGAGGCTAGTACATTTGAAAGAGACAGTACTGCTACAATAAAGTATTTCATCGAAGGTCACGCATGGCGCAGCAAGCATCTTGCTTGACACCAGCAATCACTGTGCCACCGTGTTCCCATGTTTAATAACATGCTTTAACTCCTATCATCATGAAAATGATATCATGTATACAGTACATCTCAGTATTTTAATTATTCAGAGAGCTGTAATATCACGAATGTAATGGATTCTGTGTCCTGTTGGAGGAAGAGAAAGCCCGGAAGCACGTAGTGATTCACACACATAGAGCACATAGAAGATCAAATACAAAACAAAGCATTTAACGTTTTACTTTAGTTACGATGGGATTGAGAAACTAGTAAATTAAACAATTTTAAGATGAAGTTTATGACGTTCTACTTTAATGACAAAATAAACTACGTGATTAAAGTGGAAATTTAGAGATTAAAGTTGACATTTCATGCCTTTTCCCCACTGTGTGCCTTTTTTTTTCTTCTGTATCCTAATAAGCTTTCATATGACACTCAGATGGTGTGCTACGACTCACCTTTTCACAGCGACATTGATATGTGACAACTTCTTTTTCATTTCGGGCACTGTGCGACTTTGTGAATGTGAGCTTTCGAGTTTCTCTGACACGCTATGTCACTCGATCAGTTTCTTTTTGTTGTTTATACCACTGTTTAAAGCAACATATAGTATGTTTTTCCTTGCCTCCACTTGGTATTCAATGAAATTCTTCTATTTTCCCTCTTGCTTTTGCCATTGCCTTTTCACAGAAGGCTGAGCTTAAGGGCTATTTATATTGATTTGCATATTCAAAGAGGTGCAATTCTGGGAGGAGTTGGGGCAGGACAGAAGGCGCATGCACGTGCGTTACTTTTAACGCTGACTGGGATTTATGGAGTGGAAGAACGTGGAAGTTGGCATTCGCACAGATTTATGCATCTGGATTTTTTGTGCGTAAGCACATTTCCGCTTTTGTGCTTACGTCATGTTATAGTGCAAATTCTACACACAGTGTTATGCATGAGGCCCCAGGTCTTCCAACAAAGTGCAGTGTGAGACTGTGTGCTCTCCTGCATTTAAGGAATCGCCTTCTTCGCCTTTCGGCTGCTCCCGTTAGGGGTCAACAGATCCTCCTTTCCTCTGCATCTTGGCGTGTCACACCCACCACCTACATGTCTTCTCTCACCACATCCATAAACCTCCTTTTAGGCCTTCCTCTTTTCCTCTTGTCTGGCACCTCTATCCTTAGCATCCTTTTCCCAATATACCCAGCATCTCTCTTCTGCACACATCCAAACCAACGCAATCTCACCTCTCAGGTTTTGCCTACAAACTGTTGATCCTGAGTTGATCAAAAGAAATCAAAAATAAAATTTAACTACAAAAAACACACTCATAACAGAGCCTGCCTTTAAGGTGTGAGCTATGAAAATGCCCGTCTGGCTTTGCTAGTTGATGCAAATGGATTTGCCTCAAAAGACAAGAAGCATGACTATCCTGTGTTGAGTGGTCCTTGTCAACTATGGTTTCTTGAAATGTATTATTTCTCATCTTGATCCTTAATTTATTTCACAATTCTGGAAGTATTTTTGTTAAAAGCTGGGTATAACAGTTTGCACAGCCTCTGGTTAGCTCCCCAAAGTAATAAGCAAATGGAGAGAATAAATCAAGATATCAAAATGTACCTGTATTTTATGATTATTTCAGATAAAGTCAGCTGATATTAAATATTATCTTTAGCAGAGTTGGCTAGAAACATTCTATCCCCTGTCTTATATCCATCACTGCTACTAGCTCATCTGTACTTAATTAGTGCAAGGATTTCTCGAATGCACTGAGAAATAATTGGGGGGTTGTCTGGAAGAACTGGTTAAAGGCTAGGACTCCTGATAAAGAATTTTCAAATACTCTATTAGGAGAAAGATTCATTATGAATTTAAGGTCAGGCACATTTTCATACAAAAAAGTAGCTCAAAGTGCTTTACATAATGAAGAAAAGAAAAATAAAAGACAACATAAGAAATTAAAATAAGACAACATTAGTTGACATAGAATAAGAGTAAGGTCTGATGGGCAGGGAGGACAGAAAAAAAAAACAAAAAAACTCCAGACGGCTGGAGAAAAAAATAAAATCTGCAGGGGTTCCAGGCCACGAGACCACCCAGTCCCCTCTGGGCATTCTACCTAACAAAAATGAAATAGTCCTCTTTGTGTTTAATGTAAGTACGTTAATGACATAAATCAAGATTGATACTAGAAACCTCCAGGTTTAAAGTATACTGGTGTATGGATTGTTTTCTGGTGAACAGATTTGGGCTGATAATACTTTACAAGGGGAAATTAATTTTTGTAAGAATTATTATTTTTCATATTTCAGCAATCTGTTTTTTAATAGAGATTATCTTATATGGGCAGCACATTGGCTATTAGTCATACCTCATAGCTCCAGTGAGTTAGGTTCAGCTCCCAACAGATGACTGTGTGAACTTTGCATGTTCTTCCAGCTCCAGGTGAGTTTTCTCTGGACATTTTGGTTTCCTTCCATCTCAAAGATATACATGTTAAGTCACATGTTAAGTTACTTAGCAGTTCTAAGTTAGAGTCTGAACCTGAGAACCTTGACCTGCTACATTTGATTCTCAGCTTAGAAGAGAAGCACAGAGCCCCTGAACAAATTAAGAATTCCCTTCAAACTTCAGAACCCCATTATGGATGGGGGAGGGCTGGCTTTCCTTCATTGGGTTCTTAACAAAGAGAGCACATCCTTATGCAAATCTCAGCAACTAAAGTACTTACTCTTCTTTTTCATTTCAGGGAATTTGTTATTTGATGAGAATGGAGCTCTTTGATACCCTAATTTGATAATTATAAATCTTAAATGTGTTTTTTATTAGATGCAGGTATCAGAGGATAATTCTTATTTTTGCTAAAGTTTGATTTATTGAGACCTTTTTCTATGTATGTGTTTGAAAATGTAGTAATGCTTTTTTTTCTTAAAGTTCTAACAATGAATCACTGTCCATTTCAAGCTCCCTTCACCTTACAGTCATTATTAATGAGGTGAATTAAAGAAAGCCATCTACTGTCTGCTATCTCTGACTCACAGGAACAAAGGAATCTGAAATTAAAAAATGAAAGGTGCTCATATGCATAAAAAAAGAATTTAGGGGCAATGTGGGACATTATGGTACTCTATATAGTCTTGATGAAATGTTATACACAAATTCTTAATCTTCATAATTTCCTATTTGCTTTTTAATGCAATTAGCTGGATTACCAGTGTCGGAAAGTGTAAAGGTAAAGAATAACAAATAATATATCAGTAATCCTTATTGTTCTTAAATGTGTTGCATTTAGTATATACCATATAGACTCACGTATAAGTTGGGTCTTGAAACCCTAAAAATCGATCATAAAATCAGACCCCGACTTATACGCCCGTTCAAAAATCCGACACTTACATTTTTTTTTTTTTTTTTAACATCTTCTTGCTTCCTCCAATCTCACACCAGTTTCTCAGACACGTCAAATTTTGTTGAAGCAGCACAGTTACCAATTTCTTTCACCACTTCAATGACTTTTAATCTAAAACCGGCTTCATATTTCCTTCTGATCGAACACTCCATCGTAGATAAGGGATGCTCTTATGATAAAGGTGTATGAGGGTATGAGATGCAAAAAAACACACAACAGTGCAATCGTCGCTTCGGAATAGTTCAGGTATTACCGTGTGGTTACGTAGGCACAATACAAAAAAAAAAGGCAGTGTGCTCCGTGATTACTGTCTCAGGTGGGCGTTAGCATATCATAATCTCTTGCACCAATAGCGTGAGTTTTCTACATTCGACTTATACGACTGACATTATAAAATATCATAAATCATACGGTAAAATCAAGCCCTGACTTATCTGTGGGAGAACTTAAACATGAGTATATACGGTAACTATAGTTAATATCAGAAGACTTCTTTGCGCACATTATTCTTGCTTTTTTTTTCCTTTCCTTATGGTTCAATGATATGGAGATGCTTTTCATGTGAGCTCTCAACATAAAGTTGTTGGAAAAATATTTGAATGTGGAATCAGCACTATTTTGAAATAGTCAGACGCATTGCTCTATGTAAACTAAGAAAGAAAACGAAATACAAAAGTTTCAGCAAATAGTGGAATAAAGAAATTTCTTTTAAAATTATTTTATTATACAGTACTTTAATTCACAATGTTTCCTGGTTTTTGAATTGGGAGAAGCACAATTATGTTCCCAATTATTGAACATTGCATGTAAAGCTGACTGTGGGAAAAGTAATCTTCTTCAAGCTTAGAACAGTCAGGTCTGCATTTGCTATGGAGTCTCGTCTGCATGAGAAGCTGTTGTTGTGTTCACAGCTGATGTATTTCTGCTCATGTTTCCAATGTTTAGATGTGGGACTGTTGTAAGTGGATAACCAATGTTTCCTCGACAAAAAGTAGTTGCTCTCCTCCTGGATGAGAGCATGGTCCTCTGAAAATTAGTCACAGTTACTGTGTACAAAGGCATAAAGAACAAATAAACAGAGATTGAGCTCAGCTGCTCTGGAAGCTACCATTCTATTCACAGGTGATGTACGTATTTCTGCCTGCTGGCATTTTATAGTAGGCTACTGTAAAAGTTTTGAGAATGACACAAGTATTGGTTTTCACAAAGTTTGCTTCTTTGATGTTTTTAGATCTTTTTGTTAGATGTTTCTATGGTATACTGAAGTACAGTATAATTACAAGCATTTCATAAGTTTCAAAGACGTTTAATGACAATTACATTAATTTTATGCAAAGATCAATATTTGCAGTGTTGGCCCTTCTTTTTCAAGACCTCTGCAATCCACCCTGGCATGTTGTCAATCAACTTCTGGGCCAAATCCTGACTCATGGCAGCCAATTCTTTTATAATCAATGCTTGGAGTTGGTCAGAATTTGTAGGTTTTTTTGTTTGTCCACCCTTCACTTGAAGATTGACCACAAATTCTCAATAGGATTAAGGTCTGGGGAGTTTCCTGGCCATGGACAGTTGGAAAGGGGATTCATCAGAGAAAATGACTTTACCCCAGTCCTCAGCAGTCCAATCCCTGTACCTTTTCCAGAATATCAGTCTGTCTCTGATGTTTTTCTTGGAAAGAAGTGGCTTCTTTGCAGCCTTTCTTGACACCAGGCCATACTCCAAAAGTCTTCCCCCACTGTGCAATACTTTTTCTTTAGAACTGCATGAATTGCATTTTGTAGCATTTAAAAGCTATGGATTATTGGCAGTGTTTTAGCACAGTCTTCTTCTTCTTTCTGCTGCTCCCGTTGTCACAGCGGATCGTCTTTTTCTATCTCTTTCTGTCTTCTGCATCTTTCTCTGTTACACCCATCACCTGCATGTCCTCTCTTACCATATCTATAAACCTTCTTAAAGACAATAATTCACTAGGTATGTTGTACTACATACTGTATCTAGACTTATTACAGGATTACTTTACGTCTTTTAATTCAGGCTTTTGTATATTTTCCTCTGCTGCCTCTCAGTTCCAAACTCCTAGCTTTGAATCCCGGCCCACCGCATGTTTGACTGGATTTTTCAACTGGTACTTTGGTTCCCCCATGTCCCAAAGAAGAGTGTGCCAGATTAATTGGCATCTTTTGGTTGGTCCCATGTGAGTGAGCGTGTGCAGGATTAAGCGGGTTGATAATGGATGGAAAATCTCCTGCAATATGGAATAAGATTCATAATTGTTGTATTATTTTTCAGACAACTGCTTACTTTTCATAACAGCTGCCAACTTCTTTTGCTGAACATCTGCATCCTTTTTGGAATAACTGCTTGGCAATGGGACTAAACAGTAGATACTTATTCTCTTAACTCATGTATAGCCCCTTGACTTAGCTAGAGTAGCACAGTTAACAACATTACAATTAAGAAATGGACTGAAATGAAAATTATGTATATGTAAAAAATTATATGAAATTAACTTGTTTGCTTTATACCTTCATGACTGACAGGCTTGAAGACAGCTGCACAGATTACCGTTAAACAAATTTAACATTTATTCTAGATGTACACATCTGTTTATAAATCAGATTACTATCCATAAAGCATCCTTCACAACTATTTTTCTGCAATCAATGCACAGTTTAATTTAAAATTGTTTGAAATTGTGTTTTTTGGTATACAGTACCAGGTTATTTTGACTAAAAGCGCCAAGCTTTTATACTCTAAAATCCAAGAATTGTTTGAGTTTGTTTGCTAAAGATGGCTTTTTAAAAAAGGTAAAAGGTAAAATTCAATTAAAAGGAATGAATATCAATAAGTTTATGTACAGGCAGAAAAAGAAAGCCACTGCCTGAATTCCAGTTCAGTCATATTCCAACAATTGTTAATAATATAAAAATCGCTTTGGAAGATGATTATGTATCTGTTAGAATTAGTTAAGAAATCACTGTATTATACATTCATTACATAGAAAAAAAATATTTTAAGGATTCGAAAGGTTGACATTATTTCTTCCTGACAAAGCAGAAAGGCTGATTTCTGTGATTCTTATAGCAGTAAAGAAACAGAAAAAATGGCATGTATGAATTAATGAACTATTTAATTTAACATAGATAAGAAATACAAGATAAAAATCTCCAAAAATGTGCATCTTCAGGTAATTGGTGCCATAAAATGATTGGCTAATTGATGACTCTGGACCTGTGGGTGTGGGTATGTGTATGAGGGGATCCAGGGTTGGGTCCTGCCTTGCCGTAATGTTGCCAGGATATGCTGCACCTCATGACTTTGAATATGATTAAATGGGTTTGACAATATTATTTTACAATCTAATGAAACATAGAGACCTCCAGCCACATGCTTTTCTGTCTTTGTTGTTCTTGCATTTTTTATCCCGCGCTTGACGTTTAGCAGATGGCGCTGTTGTTCTTCTTCCTATTGTGGTGTTCTTCATCACGTCATTGGCCTCTGTGGTTTGCTTCATGCACTGCAGATGTTGCTGGTTTCTTTTTCTTTCAATTTGCTGTGTTTGCTGCTACCTCAAATTTTTTGACTCATCATGACGTATCAGGTTATAAACTTTTGATCAAGACCAAGATCAAGGTTCTAGACTCAGTAGTTTGCAAGTAATTGTGTGACAGAGGGACAGATCTTAGCATTTTATATATAGATTAGCTGTGCTACCCACTAAGACAGGTTAAAATCAACATAGATTAATGTTTACAGTGCACCAACTAATGGAATTCATTTAGTAATTGAATGTATTGCATTTGTCATTTCAACAGATGATGCATCGCAAATATTTGTAGTAATAAAATGAATTGTTATAAATATTTGTATTCGCCATATTTTCATACAGTCTTAGACAGATAGCACAGCTAATATGATAATAATTCTTTACATTTATATAGTGCTTTTGTCACTACTCAAAGCTCTATACATAGCAAATGGGGAGCCATTTTAACCACCAACCAATGTACAACATCAAACTGGTTGATGTGATGGCAGCCATTTTGTGCCAGTACACTCACCACACATTAGCTATTAAGTGGTGACATGGTGAGAGAGACAGTTAACCAGTTAGGGAGAGGGGATGACTAGTTAGCCTGAATAACTAGACCCTGGTTGGCAATTCTGGACATCGAAATACGCTGTACTCTTTTTCAAAGGATGCCCAGGGATCATTTATGATCGCAGAGAGTCTAGACCTTGGTTTTACATCTCCAACATCTGAAAGATGGCATTTATTTTTAGAGCACAGTATCCACATCAATGCACTGGAGTATTGTGGTTCACACACAAACCACAGAGTAAGTGCCCCCTGATGGTCTCAATAACACCACATCCAGCAGCAAACCAAGCTTTTCTTAGATGGTCTCCCTTCCAAGTACTAGCCGGGCCCAAACATGCTTAGCTTCGGGTGGATGAGCAGTTCTGAAGTGTATGTGGTATGGCTGCTGGCTCTTCGTTATATGCCATTTGGTATGGGATTTCTAAAATGTTTGTGATGTGCCATCGGGTGCAATGACCAATACAATGCATTTTATTACAACAAATGTTGGTGATGTGCCATCTGCTGGAGTGATACACACATAGCAACTGGACGTCTTTTATTAAGATGGATGGTGTTAATCTCATTAATCATTAAATGCCAAGCTTTCTACATCAAGTGAAACACCTGTGTCTGTAACATTTGAATTTATCTTTCTTATCTATTTTTCAGGTACCCATAGACCTGTTTTTGATTAAATGATTGACATTTTTTTTATAATAATAATGTATTTTATTGCTGCGGTGGGTTGGCACCCTGCCCAGGATTGGTTCCCTGCCTTGTGCCCTGTGTTGGCTGGGATTGGCTCCAGCAGACCCCCGTGACCCTGTATTCGGATTCAGCGGGTTGGATAATGGATGGATGGATGTATTTTATTGATTATAAGAATTGTATTACAATAATAAAATATATAGTACTGTTTATTCAGTGCAGATCACGTATCCTATTTCTACCCATGCCCAGAAGAGGCAAAGAAGACACTGAATTATTCAAAATGCCGATTCCATATACTGAGTAGGTTTGAATGTTTTGTTATGTAATTTGCAGATAATTTACCCAGAGTATCTAGCATGACCCAATAACGTCCTTGGCCAAATATTGAAGTGAGCCATGAATTCCTAATTTTCAGTCTAATACTATCCTCTGTGATACTCTAATTTGGCCATTCACGGTCCCCTATTTCTTTACTCCTTTTCAAGCTTCTCCCTCTTGCATGATCACTTTTCATTCTCCGAATTCACTTAAATTCACAAGAGTGTATCATGAGCACAACCTGATTTTCTTGTGTTGCTATTATTATTGAAACATTGAAATCATTGCTTCATGACGTGTAATACTGCCTTTCAGTCATCTATATACAATACAATACAATACAGTTTATTTTTGTATAGCCCAAAATCACACAGGAAGTGCCGCAATGGGTTTTAACAGGCCCTGCCTCTTGACAGCCCCCCAGCCTTGACTCTCTAAGAAGACAAGGAAAAACTCCCAAAAAAAACCTAGTAGGGAAAAAATGGAAGAAACCTTGGGAAAGGTAGTTCAAAGAGAGACCCCTTTCCAGGTAGGTTGGGCGTGTAGTGGGTGTCAAAAGAAGGGGGTCAATACAATACAATACAATACAATACACAGAACAGAACAAATCCTTAATAAAAAAAATTAAAAAAATTTTTAGTACGGAGCAGAATTTAACAGTAGATATCACATAATAAGATTTAGATAATTTTAGACTCCTGGAGACCTCATCCATCAAGCTGCCTCCCCCATTTGGCCATTCCACGGCTGAAACAGTGTTGGGCCAGCCAATCCGATGAAAGGACCCCTCTTTCTCACGATTCCTGTGATCCTCCATCAGGGATGACTTTACCTTAGGCCGGGATTTAAAAGCTGAGACCGAAGGGGCATCTCTTATAGTAGCAGGCAGACCATTCCACAGTTTAGGGGCCCTGTAACTAAAAGCTCGACCTCCCATTGTTATTTTATTAATCCTTGGAACCATAAGCAGACCAGCATCTTGAGATCTTAATGTGTAAGTCATGATAAGTTCAGACAAGTAAGCTGGACCGCGGCCATTTAATGCTTTATATGTTAAAAGAAGGATTTTGGAATCTGCCCTAAACTTAACCGGGAGCCAGTGTAAGGATTTAAGAACTGAAGTTATGTGTTCGTATTTTCTTGTTCTTGTAATAATTCTTGCAGCCACATTTTGTATTAACTGGAGGCTGTATAAAGAACAGTTTGAACATCCAGTGTACACTGCATTGTAGTAGTCAATCCTACTAGAGATAAATGCATGAATTAACACTAGAATTACCAGAGCCTACGAAAAAACTCGTATATCCGGCCCACCTTAAATCGCTTCTTAAATCCGTTCACACCTCTCCGCCAGCATCCTTTGTCCTCTAAATGTGCTGATAAAAGACAAGCTGCCAGCAGCCGGCTATTCCATCCCCCCCCCGACTTAGAACGTGAGCGAAGTTTTCCCAGCTCACGCCTTGATTGATTATGTGGGAGTGAAGTGGAGTTTTACAGTGGAAATAAGAGATCATTATTCTAAAGTAATCTGTGTAAACACATTGTTAAAACAGAAAATTTTTCATATTTTAGTAATAAATGTTACAAAATGTAGTAGGCATAAACTATAGAATATATAAAGCCCGAGTTCCAAAGATCAAATATACACTTTCACAAAAGCTTCAAGAATGATTCAACAGCTTCAGTGGTGTAGTGTGTTAAGATTTGCCTCTTAACACAGAGCAGCTTTTCCTTGCCTCACAGACCTGAGTTCGATTCCCCGCTGGGGATGAAGTGTTGCTTTTTTTTCTTTTCTTTTAAACCTCAAACGGACATAAAATTTATACATTGGTATGCACTGTCAGTTACTGAGATCGTTATATTTTCATGTGGGAGGCTCCTTTTCAAATATTTTTTTAACAATTGAGACTGCAATTAACAGGAACAACTGTCCTTATAACTTATTTTTAAGATCCATAACACACAGACAGACAGAGCACTGCGTAATAGAGAGACAGACAGGCAGAGAAGTCACTAGATATAGAAATAAACAGGGAAGCCACATGTACTGAAAGAAAAAAAGAACAACATGTGCGTTGTCCCTGACTCTCTAAGTAAGATTGGGGAAGGGGTGATGTTAGAGCGCCTGCGCTTATTCAGTGCAGCTGGGACAACGCACATGTTGTTCTTTTTTTCTTTCAGTACACGTGGCTTCCCTGTTTATTTCTATATCTAGTGACTTCTCTGCCTGTCTGTCTCACTATTACGTAGTGCTCTGTCTGTCTGTGTGTTATGGATCTTAAAAATAAGTTATAAGGACAGTTGTTCCTGTTAATTGCAGTCTCAATTGTTAAAAAAATATTTGAAAAGGAGCCTCCCACATGAAAATATAACGATCTCAGTAACTGACAGTGCATACCAATGTATAAATTTTATGTCCGTTTGAGGTTTAAAAGAAAAGAAAAAAAAAGCAACACTTCATCCCCAGCGGGGAATCGAACTCAGGTTTGTGAGGCAAGGAAAAGCTGCTCTGCGTTAAGAGGCAAATCTTAACACGCTACACTACTGAATCTGTTAAATCATTACTGAAGCTTTTGTGAAAGTGTTTATTTGATCTTTGGAACTCGGGCTTTGTATATTCTATAGTTTATGCCTGCTACATTTTGTAACATTTATTACTAAAATATGAAAAAGTTTCTGTTTTAACAATGTGTTTACACAGATTACTTTAGAATAATGACCTCTTATTTCCACTGTAAAACTCCACTTCACTCCCACATAATCAATCAAGGCGTGAGCTGGGAAAACTTCGCTCACGTTCTAAGTCGGGGGGGGGGGGGGGAGTGGGGGGGGGTAGGAGTTTGGATGGAATAGCCGGCTGCTGGCAGCTTGTCTTTTATCAGCACATTTAGAGGACAAAGGATGCTGGCAGAGAGGTGTGAACGGATTTAAGAAGCGATTTAAGGTGGGCCGGATATACGAGTTTTTTCGTAGGCTCTGGTAATTCTAGTGTTAATTTCTCAGAATCCTGTTTATTTAGAAAGCGCCTTAATTTCCTAACATTTTTAAGATGGAAGAAACATGTTTTGGACAACTTTGTAATATGCGCTTTAAATGACATGCTAGAGTCAAAGATAACTCCTAGATTGCAGGCTGATTCAGTAAAATTAATTGGGATTACAACTGAGTTAAAAGATGACAAAATATTGTTATGATCAGCGTCATTCCCTCCAACAATTAACATCTCTGTTTTATCTGTATTTAAAGACAAGTAGTTCTCATTCATCCACTCCTTTAATTCGCTAACACAACTAATTAAAGACAACATCGGAGAAACTTCATCTGATTTAAATGAAAGGTATAACTGGGTGTCATCTGCATACGAGTGAAAATTAACATTATGTTTCCTAATGATAGATCCCAGTGGAAGCATGTAAAGTGAAAACAGTAGAGGTCCCAGTACTGAGCCCTGCGGGACACCATATTGAACTTCTGTGTATAATGATGGAGTACTGTCAGCACATTTCTGTACATATTGGAATCGATTTGATAAATAAGAACTAAACCAAGCGAGCACGGTGCCTGTAAGCCCAACATCATTTTCTAGCCTGTGTAGTAAAATAGAATGGCCGATGGTGTCAAATGCTGTACTTAAGTCCAACAACATAATTACAGTGGAGTTTCCTTCATTGGAGGATATCAGAATGTCGTTTACAACCCGCGTTAGTGCGTTTCTGTACTATGACCAGTGAGAAAACCAGACTGGAATTTCTCAAATAAATTGTAATGCGTAAGGTGTGGCTGAAGCTGACTGGCGACTACTTTTTCTAGTATTTTAGAGAGAAACGGTAGATTTGAAATAGGCCTATAATTATTTAGTATGTGTAGGTCTAGGTCTGACTTTTTAAGTAATGGTTTAATGACTGACACTTTTAGTGTATCAGGTACTGTGCCATGCAATAATGAGCTACTGATAATGTTTAGAATAGGCTCTGCAAGAACATTCATTGCACTTTTTACTAGTTTTGTTAGCACTGGATCTAGGGAACAAGCAGTGGGCTTCATTTTAGAAATTAAAGTTAAGACTTCCTGCTCAGTTACAGGATTAAAATTACTAAAGTGCTGAGTGCAATGTGAGACAGGGTCTGCTAAGCCAGTACTTGGTTTGTAGTGTGATGCAGAGATCTGGGATCTTATATTTTTAATTTTCTCATTGAAGAAGTTCATAAAGTCTGTACTGCTAATATCTGTTGGTATTCTGCACTGTTGATCTCAATTTCCATTTGTTAATTTAGCAACTGTTCTAAACAGTACCCGAGGATTTTTATTATTGCTATCTATTAATGTAGAATAGTATTCTGAGCGAGCTTTAAAGAGGGCTTTTTTATATTTATTAACACTCTCTGTCCATGCAATTTGAAAGACATGTAGCTTTGTTGTTCTCCATCTGCGCTCCAGTTTTCGACACTCTAACTTAAGAGCTCGAGTGTTTTCATTAAACCAGGGAGAGTTTCTATGTGCTTTCATCAGTTTTGTTTTAAGGGGAGCCACTGTGTCCAGAGCATCTTTCAAGGTCACATTATAATGTGATGTTAGCTGATCTAAATTGTTTTCCACGTTTACATTTGATGTTAACTGATCTGAATGGTTTTACGCAGTTACACTCGACTTACTCAAAGTATCTATAAACTTTGAAGCAGAATTACAATCTAGATGTTGCACTGTCTTTGTTTTAATCTGGTTGCTGAACATATAAAAAAATTTTAAATACTTTAATAATTTTTCACATTGTACATTTTTTTTTACTGTTTTAATGCTACACTGACACAAAAAGATTGTTTTTGAGCATTTCTTTAAAAACTAATCAATGAGTTAAACTGACATTCCAGCCATACAGTTAGTATCTTTGATTGGCCCACAACCCTTTTGTCCTGAGTCAATGTTTTCACTAACTGTCAGGGTGCATGTTATCATGAGGTGTCATTGATTCTCTCTTCCCCTGATATGAAAGATGTAACAAAACAAGTGACAGACTTTTGTCATCTGATGACCCAACTAAAATGCCATTTTGACAAGACACTACCTAAACTTTCTGTCTCCACTGGCAAATACTGTATTTATTTCAAATGTATTTTGGTTTAAAGCAAAAAGTCACACACTCATAGAGGTTTTACAGCATAAAGCATCTGACAGAAAGTTTCCTTAAAGATAATATTATTGAGATATCCTAATGCTAACCTTCATTTTGTCACACACATTTTAAAATATTCTACAAAGATTAAGAAATCTATTCATTTGTTAAGTCTTCTTTTTCTATTTCACAGTATTCTTTTTCAGACTCAATCCAGACACATAACTGGTTTCCATCAGACAAATTACTGACACACATCCCAAATTTTCTCAAGTATTTATGTTTCCAATGACTTAAAATGGCCTAAACTTTAAATTACTTAGCTGTAACTTGAGTACTTAGTCTCACATTCATATTCACAAGCTACATTACAGGAGGTGTTACCATTAAAATGGTAAATACAAACTAATCTACTGTATTTATCTTTGCAAATGTGAAGAATTCCCTTTAGTATAACGTTCTGTGCAGATGATTTAAAATCACAGTAAGTGTAAGACAAAATAATATGTTTACTAATATTTGAGTTTCGTTTGTAGATACTAGTCACTTCATAATACGGGGCTTGACGTATTCTGTAGGATTTATTCAAGTTCTTTTTTTTGGCTTCCTTATATCAACTAAATTAATTTTTTAACCTAGTGCTCTTCACAGATTTACTTAGAATGCTTATGAAGATTTCAAAATAAAACACTGGAAGAAGTCTATATAACCATATGGTATTAGCAGACATAACCATAACCATCAGTTGAATTGAAAATTAATGATCTATTTAAAAGTTCAGTAATAGAGACCCATAATGTTCAGTTCACTTGTTCCCAGAGGATAATTCAACAAATACAGCAGGAATCTTAGCAATAGAACATAAGGCTAACAGATTTTCTACACAAGGATGTGAAAAGATGTCAAAGTCAGTATATTGTGCACTAAGATGGATTACAATTGCTGGAGAAACATTATCAGGAACTTTAAGAAGCATGGGGCAATTGTAAATATACTTAATTTTATATATACTGTGTGTGTGTGTGTGTGTGTATATATATATATATATTTATACAGTACTGTGCAAAAGTTTTAGGCAGGTGTGAAAAAATGCTATAAACAAAGAATGCTTTCAAAAATGGAAGTGTTAATCATTTATTTTCATCAATCAACAAAATGCAGTGAATGAACAAAAGAGAAATCTAAATCAAATCAATATTTTTGCCTTCAAAACAGCATCAATTCTTCTAGGTACACTTGCACACAGTTTTTGAAGGGAATCGGCTGGTAGGTTGTTCCAAACATCTTGGATCCTCACATCCTTCTGTCTCTTCATGTAATCCCAGACACACTCGATGATGTTGAGATCAGGGCTCTGTGGGGGCCATACCATCACTTCCAGGACTTCTTGTTCTTCTTTACGCTGAAGATAGTTCTTAATGACTTTGGCTGTATGTTTGGGGTCGTTGTCCTGCTGCAGAATAAATTTGGGGCCAATCATACACCTCCCTGATGGTATTGCATGATGGAGAAGTATCTGCCTGTGTTTCTCAGCATCAAGAACACCATTAATCCTGACCAAATCTCCAACTCCATTTGCAGAAATGCAGCCCCAAACGTTCAAGGAACCTCCACCATGCTTCACTGTTGCCTGCAGACACTCATTATTGTACCATTCTTCAGCCCTTCGACGAACAAACTGCCTTCTGCTACAGCCAAATATTTCAAATTTTGACTCATCAGTCCAGAGCACCTGCTGCTATTTTTCTGCACCGCAGTTCCTATGTTTTCATGCATACTTGAGTTGCTTGGCCTTGTTTCCACGTCGGAGGTATGGCTTTTTGGCTGCAACTCTTCCATGAAGACACTTCTGGCCAGACTTCTCCAGACAGTATATGGGTGTACCTGAGTCCCACTGGTTTCTGCCAGTTCTGAGCTGATGGCACTGCTGGACATCTTCTGATTTTGAAGGGTACTAAGCTTGATGTGTCTTTCATCTGCTGCACTGTTTCCTTGGCCGACCACTGCGTCTACGATCCTCAACATTGCCCGTTTCTTTGTGCTTCTTCAAAAGAGCTTGAACAGCACATCTTGAAACCCCAGCCAGCTTTGGAATCTTTGTCTGGGAGAGACCTTGCTGATGCAGTATAACTACCTTGTGTCTTGCTACTGTGCTCAATCTTGCCATGACATGAAACTGTCTTCCACAACCTCACCTTGGTAGCAGAGTTTGGCTGTTCCTCACCCAGTTTTAAGCCTCCTACACAGCTGTTTCTGTTTCAGTTAATGACTGTGTTTCAACCTACGTGTGACATTGATGATCATTAGCACCTGTTTGGTATAATTGGTTGATCATACACCTGACTATAATCCTACAAAATCCCTGACTTTGTGCAAGTGTACCTATAAGAACTGATACTGGTTTGAAGGCAAAAGGTAGTAATACCAAATATTGATTTGATTTAGATTTTTCTTTTATTCGCTCACTTTGCATTTTGTAAATTGATAACAATAAACAATCATTATTTATATTTCTGAAAGCATTCTTTGTTTACAGCATTTTTTCACACCTGCCTAAAACTTTTTCACAGTACTGTACATATATATATATATATATATATATATTTATATATATATATATATATATATATATATATATATATATATATATATATGTGTGTGTGTGTGTGTAACATTCTATAATCTTCTTCTCGCAACTGAGAAGGGTGTGGCGGATGTCTGCCGACTTGCAGACCAACCACATGCGTTACCTGGTAACGTATTCACCCATACAATCAGATTGTGTTTCAGACTATGAATGCTATGGATGTAATTAAACTGATCTCCAGGCTGTTAAATAAACGAACCACACGCCATGGTGAAACATAAAGGGGCTTCGCCTCTTCGCCACTGACGTCCGAGGTTCGAGGGGTGCAGTGGAGTGTGTACGCCTGATGAGTCCAAAATAAGGGTGAAACATGTGTCGCGTACTCTCTCTCTCTCTCTCTCTATCTATCTATATATATATAGATATATACTCTATATATATATATATATATATATATATATATATATATATATATATATATATAGATATACAGTATATGGAAGCGAAGGTGTGTGATACGGTTTGCATATTAGCAGCTGGAGATCCACAAAGGGAGAAAAATGAATCACGTATCATAAAGTAGTTTTTATTCCTGAGCTTTCAGCCCCTACTAGGAGCCTTCATCAGAGGATAATGCTTAGACTTACAAGAATCAAAGGCAATATATAGCACAATTGGTTGGTGGGGGGAGGGGGGGTACAGGTCATAAAGTTTTATTTATTATGAACATGTTCTACTTAAGTTTGCATATGCTGGGTTTATGTCCAAATGTCTGTTATTGGTGTTTTTGTCTGATAGCCAAGATTCAGACAGTTCTCTGACACTTTTAGTACTGGCTTTAAATCTTGCTTGTACATTGTCCCAGTTAAACGTATGTCCTGTTGACTTTGTATGCGTATAGATCTGTGATCGTGAGTCCTTCCTTCTAACAGCATTGCGATGTTCCTGTATGCGAGTTGCAATTCTTTTTGATGTTTGTCCTATGTACACCACTGGGCAAGAACTGCATGGAATGCTAAAAACTGCGTTTCGTGTTTCTGCTGTCAATTTCTTGTTTTTAGCATTGAAAAGAACAGTGCACAGATTGTTCGCGGGTTTGTGTGCAATTTTGATGCCTGATTTGGACAGGATGCGTGCTGCGCCTTCAGACACACCGTGTTGATAAGGAAGTGTGTACCAAGTGGGATGGGGGGGTCTGGTTCAAGTCAATTGTTTTGGCGTCTTCTATGTAGGCATTGTTTAATGAATGTCTTTGAGTATCTGTTTGAAGTGAAAAGATGGAAAAGATAGCGTCTTTTGTTCATTTTTGTTTCCTTCATATTACAATGGGTATGGACTCTTCTGAATAAGGTTTTAACACAGCTCCATTTATGAGACAATGTGTGTGTGTGTGTTTATATATATATATATATATATATATATATATATATATATATATATATATATATATATATATATATATATATATATATATATATATATTTTAATAAATACACTGAGTCGTGTAAAGGTTTGGGTTTGAGGCCCCTTATACTGTAACAAAAAAATCTTAGGTTAGTAGTTCAAAATAACTCAAAGACCTAGAAGGAAGGGTAGACAGACATTTTATGGGGACGGACCGGAAATTAAACGGTGGGATGCTGGGGAAATCGTGGTGCTGGATGGGTAGCTGATGTCCTCACAGGGGGACCAGAGGAAATAAAGGAACCCGGAAGTGCTGCAGCTCTTTGGATCGTCCAGGCGGTTTTACAGCGGTGGAGCCTCGTTCTTTCTGAAGGAATAAAGAGAGAGAGAGGTTAGTATGCTGCCGTTGTCCCCTGGCACGACTTGTCGCGGTGCATGTCATGACCCCCCGTTCAGCCCAGACCCATCAGGTCAGGCAGCCCGAACCGAGAGGTTATGAACCTGGGAGAGTGCATCAGCGTTGGCCTGCAGGTTACCACAACGATAAGTGATGGTGAACTTATATGGCTGCATGTCCAAAAACCACCTGGTTACCCGAGGATTCGAGTCTCTGTGAAGGGCCATCCACTGGAGGGCAGCATGATCTGTCACCAGGGTGAACTCCCAACCCAGCAGGTAGTACCGCAGGTGAGTTACCGCCCACTTGTTGGCCAAGGCTTCCCATTCTACCACCACATACCTTGTCCCAGTACAACAGTTTCCGGCTCAGGTAAATGATGGGGTGTTCGACACCATTGACGCTTTGGCTCAGCACGGCACCAAGACCTGTGTCCGAAGCATCGGTCTGAAGGAGAAAAGGAAGTGAAAAATTAGGTGTTCTCAAAACTGGTGCCGTAGTGAGAGCCATTTTTAAGTCACTGAATGCCCATTCCGCTACGTCGTTCCACACCACATATAAAGGGGCAGCCCTCTCAGAAAAACGAGGTACAAACCGGCGGTAGTAACTCGGTAATCCCAAGAAAGCTTGCACCTGTTTTTTGACTATTGGACGGGGCCATTCCAAGATGTCTTTTACTTTAGAGCACTGTGGTTTCACCAGTCCTCCATCTACCAGGTAGCCTAAATATTTGGCTTCGTTCAACCCGAAGAAACATTTCTTGGGGTTGATGCACAGCCCGGCTTTTGCTAGCGTCAGGAGGATCACGTAAACCTGCAATACATGTTCCTCTCATATGCCGGAAAAGATGACGACATCACCAAGGTAAGGAGCACAATAGGACTGGTGGGGCCGCAGCACTCTATCTACCAGACGTTGGAAGGTTGCTGGTGCCCCGTGCAGCCCAAATGGGAGTACCTTGTACTGCCAGTGTCCACTAGGGGTGCTGAATGCGGTCTTCTCTCTGGCGGATGCCGTTAAGGGAATTTGCCAGTAACCCTTAGTCATGTCAAGGGTAGTCAAGTAGCGAGCTGTCCCCAGCCTCTCGAGGAGCTAATCCACTTGAGGCATGGGATAAGCATCAAACTTGGAGACCTGATTAAGATGTCTGAAGTCGTTACAGAACCTCCAGGAACCGTCTGGCTTGGACACGAGGACAATAGGACTGGACCAGAGGCTATGGCTCTCTTCAATAATGCCCATGTCCAACATCCACTGTACCTCCAGTTCCACCTCAGTACGTTTCGCCTCCGGGTGGCAATAGGGTCATTCCCTGACTACCACTCCCAGATCTGTCACTATGTTGTGCTGAATCAGTAAGATCCGGCCTGGTGCTTAACTGACCACCTCCGGGACAGACAGGATCGCACTTTCGAGCTCCTATTGCTGGTAGCAAGTCAAATTGTGGCCGAGGTTAAGTGTGTCATTTTTGGCAAAAAGGGAGAGGGCGGGGCTGGGAAGCAGGTGTTCTTCCCTGGCTTTCCACAGCTTTAATAAGTTAATGTGGTACACCATCTCGCTTGGTCGACAGTTTTGCTGATTTACCAAATAATCGACGAGCCCTTTTCTCTCTTTCACCTCGTATGGACCCTGCCAATGGGCCAACAATTTCAAATGGGAGGTGGGCACAAGCACTAGCACACAATCTCCCGGCTGAAATTCGCGCAGGAAGGAGTTTCAGTTGTAATTACAGGCCTGTGCTGCTTGAGCCTTGGACATGTGCTCTTTAAGTAAGGGTCAGATTTTATCCAATCTATCGCGTAACTGCGCGATATACTCTAAGATGTTTGTGGAGGGAAGTGCCTCCCCTTCCCAGCCTTCTTTTAGTATATCCAAAATGCCCCATGGTTGGCATCCATAAAGGAGTTCAAAACGGGAAAACCCTGTAGAAGCTTGTGGCACCTCCCGGTAAGCGAAAAGTACCAGGGGCAACAGTTGGTCCCATTTCCTACCGTCCATGCTGACTACCTTGCGGAGCATCTGTTTAAGTGTCTGGTTAAACCTTTCTTTCAGCCCATCCGTCTGTGGGTGATACACGGACGTTTTCAGATGCTTAATACAGAGTAATTTGGCAACCTCCCTGAACATATTCGAAGTAAAGGGCATACTTTGGTCCGTAAGGACTTCTTTAGGTATGCCCACTCGGGGGAAAAAGCCCCACTAATTCCCGTGCGATGTTCTTACTATTAGCAGCCCGCAAAGGGGCCGCTTCCGGGTATCAAGTTGCATAATCCACCATGACCAGTATATACTTATGGCCTCGTGCAGAAGGTTCTAAGGTTCTAGGGGTCCTACGAGATTGATGCCGATCCTCTCACAGGGAACATCTATAAGTGGAATCTGGATGAGAGGAGCACTGCCCCTCCAGGTTATCTGGTGTAGTTGACAGACTGGGCAGGACTGACAGAAACGGCAGTCTTCCTCATTGATTCCGGGCCATTAAAATTGGAGCTTTACTCTCTCCAACATTTTTTCGGCCCCGAGATGGGCACCTAGGAGGTGGGCATGAGCTAATTCGCAAACCTGCCACCGGTAGGTTCGCGGAACTAACAACAATTTCCATACCTCACCTTCATGCTCCGCAACTCGATATAGTAGCTCATTATCCAGAACAAAGTAGGGTCCCAGTGGTGTGGAATCTAGCGCCGAAATGTCGTCTGTGGACACAAAGGCATTCTGGGCAAACTTCAGGGAATCATCGTTCCACTGTTCTCTTTTAAATGACGCCAGCAAGCAGATCAGGCGTCCGGTCCAGGGTAGCGCTCGTCTGCCCCGGAACCCCACCCGGTTGCACTTCCGGGTCAAGGTCCATCGCAAAAGAGGGCTCCCCCGGTCAGCCTACATCATCACTAGTTGCCAATGAGCACAATGTGGGAGCAGCTGGGAGGACCCCTTGACCCTCCATAATCAGACCCAACTGAGGTATAGGGGTGGTGACAGCTCTACCGCGTTTATTGTCCTACCAGTCTTGTCCCAATATAACTGGATAGGGAGGGCTGGGCAGCACCGCCCCGAGCAGTTGTTTAGGAGTTCCCTTCCAGGTTATAAAACATTTTGCGGACCTATAGGACCTGGTCTCCCCATGCACACATGTTACACTTGTTCGCTGAGCAAGCCACTGTCGCAGTAGTACATAACAGCAAGCAACAATGGAGATGTTACTCCCAGAGTCAAATAACGCCACAACCGAGTGCCCATTTAACAACACAACACCCTTATTCGTGACCGCCAAAGGGTTCGACAGCGCACAGTACCTTTCTCCCCTTGCGAGGCTGCAGTCCATCGGCTCCACGTTGAGGGGACAGGTGGGAAGGATATGCCCCACCTCGCAGCACTTGAAACAGCGCAGTGGGGCGGGCACCCAGTCTCTCACCTTCACCGGAGCCTCTGCAACAAGATGGGTGGGTTCAGGGGTGGCAACACGTCCCTGTCGGACCCCACGGGCTGGCTTCTCAGACCCCCCGAGTTGGTTCACCGCCAGTTGTCTCTCCAAGACCTCCAGAAGATCGTTCATATCTTTGAACGGGTGTCTCCGGACTTGCTGGGCAAGGTAGTCTGGCATCACGTAGACCAACCCCTCACAGGCCACCTGCTCAACTACCTGGTGGGCCTGATAGTTATCTGGCCTTAGCCAGCGCCCTAGTTTGCCCCAGTACTCAAATGCCTGGGCTCGAGCGGGGAGATCGGGGTCGAATCTCCACTGCCGCCATACCCTCTCCTGCTGTCCAGAGGTGACGCCGTAGCGCTTGCAAAGCTCGGCGTTCAGGAGGTCGTATTGGGCTTCCTCCTCGGGAAGGTCATGATAGGCATGCTGCGCAGGGCCCTTGAGGTATGGCGCCAAGATAGTCGTCCACTCCGCCCTTGGCCATTGGTTGCGAGTCACCGTCCTCTCGAATATACTCAGGTACGACTCAAGGTCGTCGGTCTCCGAGAGGGGGATGATTGGAGGTGGTGAAGGCCGTGCAGTCTCCAGTTTCACTGCTCCAAGGTTTGGAGGACTGTATTGAGGTCCTGCCCTTCGGACATTTCAGGCACTATCCTGCCAACTACGCCAGTTGTAATAAACTGAGTCGTGTAAAGGTTTGGGGTTTGTGGCCCCATATACTGTAACAAAAAAATCTTAGGTCAGTAGTTCAAAATAACTCAAAGACCTAGAAGGAAGGGTAGACAGACATTTTATGAGGACAGAACAGAAATTAAACGGTGGAATACTGGGAAAATCGTGGTGCTGGATGGGTAGCTGATGTCATCACAGGGGGACCAAAAGGAACCCGGAAGAGCTGCGGCTCTTTGGATCATCCGTGCGGTATTATGGCAGTGGAGCCTTTCTGAAGGAATAAAGAGAGAGAGAGAGGTTAGTATGCTGCCGTTGTCCCCTGGCACGACTTGCTGCGGTGCGTGTCGGGTCCTGCAACTGCTCCCCATGCGCGCGTGCGTGACAATATATATGTGTGTATATATGTACTGTATATGTGTGTGTGTGTGTGTATATATATATATATATATATATATATATATATATATATATATATATATATATACACACACAAGTGTACAGTTTTTGAGTTCTTCAATTTTTTGAGCACTTGCAGGTATTAATTTTATACATTGTAATTTAGTTGTATATTTGTCAATATCTAAATATTGATATTGGATATTTTATGTTAAGAGTTACTGTACAGTTTTAGATTGTTTGCTCTAGCTTTTTAACCTTGCTTATTGTTTGCTATCTTACTAAATGATGAACTGGCAATTCTTCCACTACTGTGGTTTTAGATTACCACCTACCATTGTAGAAGAGATAAATCAAGGCATCTGGACATTTCACTGTTATAGGGATGTGATTTAGGCCAACAAATCTATCTGTACTGTGTAAACTGTGTTTTTCCAAGGTCCTAGTACACTTTATAATTATACTGTACATTATTAGTATAATTACCACTCATTGTGATGACATTAAAAATGTAATTACTGTATCTCCCCTGACGATGAAGCTATTTCAGATCAAGTTCATTGTCTGTTTACTTTAAATCTGTTCCCACCCTTCCTGATGAAGGCTCAGTTAAAAATTAGAAAGCATTTTATGGCGTCCAACTAATAACAGTACTTTAAGGTCTAGCCATATTCTACACCCTCAGATATAAACTATGAAGCTACTGCTAATGAAGATCAGACTACATTTATAACAACATCTTTTATGTGAGGCAAACTTTAAATAAAGCACTGACTATGTATCTTTAAATCATAATGAAAACGGATGACTCATGATTTAATGATACTATGAGGGATGTTCAAAACGTTTCCACACTTTTATATTTTCGTTGGAAAAGGTGAAGACGGGAGGAGTAGTAATTGGTTGTATCTGAGAGTGTCATGTGACTAGTTCTGTCTGGCAAGCCAGCTGCCCTTGCAGTTAAGTATAAGAGTTGTCACCCTGTGGTGAAGATGGCTGTGAAACTTACAATTTAAAAGTGCGGAAACGTTTTGAACATCCCTAGTATTTGATTTCCTAAATGATCATGTCAAAGATCGGTATATCAATTTAGAACCACAAAATTGTAATTTTAGCAGTCTTCAAAGTTTATTAAACAGTAACAGAAAACTCTATAAGGCTCGTTGTAATTACCATTCCAAATTAAACAATAAAGAGATCTGTTCATGATTTCTTGAATAATAGGTAGTATAAACCTGCAGAATGAGCATCAATTTCCAGATCTTGTACTGCTGCATCTCAATGTGTCACCCTGGCATATACCACCTTAGACTGAAGTTAATGACATCCGAGCAACTTTTATGGTTGATTTTTAAAATGAAACCTACCATCTTTCCTTTAAACCCAATTGCTACCAAATTTCTGAAAAGCTTAGAAGCAGTAGCTGAACAGTCGACATTAGAAATCTACGTAAAGTTCTCTTGGTCTCTGTTTGTAAGTATGTTCTGTACATATGTTTTAATATTTGTTCCAGCATCACTTAAAAATGTCTACTCATATTTTAATGAAATTTAATGCTAATGTAGGGATAGCCCATTTTGAATATATCAAACTAGCCAACCTGCGGCGTACCATACGCCGCATAATCAGGCCGCTTTTTAAATGATTTTTAAGCACAGGGAGAAAATTAACATTTGAAAAATCGGTAATGTAATAAATCACCAAGAAAAGTAACATTTCATGTGCCCACGCCCAACTCGTCACCTGAGTCGTTTTCCTCTTTGCACAGTCCACATGCACCTGTGAGTCACGTAGACTTTTCATTGTTTTTTGCGGTTTTGGCTGCTTTTCTATATATAATCCACCAAGTCACCCGACCATGGTAGTACCGAGGTGGGGGGGGGGGGGTGGTGTGTACAAAGGGCAGGGACATAATCAGTGCGAGCGTATGACCCGCTAGCAATGTTTTTGAAAGTTTGGCCCTGTGCCTTATTAATTGTCATCACAAAGGCAAATCTAACAGGAAATTGTCTTCGTGTTAAAGTAAAAGGCAAATTATCCGCGACAAACAAACTGTTTTACACGCTGCATACCAACCCGCGGCGTAGTATACGCCGCATAATCACGCCGCTATTTTAACATTTTTTAAGCAGAGGGAAAAAAATGAACATTTGCAAAATCCGTAACGCTGCATTCAGTAAGTACAATGCACACGCGTTTAATTTGTCGGCCACTTTTTGCCAGCCGTCTTTTCTGGTTTGGGCTGCTTTTACAGTGTTACTGCTTGCGCATATTAAATTTTGAAATCCTCCGAGTAACTAATTAACTAACACCCACCCACCCAGCTTGTGTGAAAAAAATGCGCCCGTTCTTTCATCATTTTGTTGCAGCCTATCAAAGACTTGCTGATCATGTTTTCTAGATTCAATATACATTGGCTTTTCACTCAGCGCGAGAGCATGCATTCATCTCGGATTATTACATCCAGCTAGTCTGCTAGACTAATCTGCTACACGGCTGCGTTTGAAAAACCGACTTATCCCGGATGAGTTTCACCGGCATTAATGATTAGGAATCTGGTTGGAACAAAATCCTGCAGCCACAGGGGTTCACCAGTACCGAGTTTGGGAAACACTGCTGAACACAGGCGAAATCGACTCAGGTGAGGAGTTGGGGCGGGCAAAGTAGTTGCAGCTATTGATTATTCAGTGTTGTTTGCCTGGGTGTCTGAACTGCGTTGACTAACATGGCTATTTTCTGCATATCCCATGGTTGTCTTCCGGCAGTGTGAATGCCTCGAGAGACAGGGCGTCCTTGTGTGGTGAGTTGTTGCAGTTTGTGACCACCTTGCCAACGTTATCCAAATGTTGGCAAACAAAGCCAACAGCCATGTTGCGAAGTTTGAGAGCAACAGTTTCGTCAATGACATTTTTCCAAAAAAACCCGACTGATAGAAACAAACAGTTACCTGATGCAGGAATTTCTATAACATTGAAAGAAGTGTTGTTTTCATGAAATACATTTGAAGCTGTAGCCATGGAGGGCAAAAGAACAGTCAACGTGGCTCACAGCTGGATTTGGACAGCAGCACAGACCAAAGCGAGTTTGTGTTTGATGAGCTGTTCGAGTTGGCGGAGGGGTAGAGTTTCTGGGCGGGGCTGCGTTGTTCGTTTCCCATGGTTTTCGATGGTGGATGTGGTCGGGTGTCGTAACCGAAACGAATAATGAAAAGTCAACATGGCTCAGAGGTGCATGTGGACTCCTAGCACAGACGAAAGGGACTAACTGGGTGGTCGGTGAGTTTTTGCGTCCGGGCTCATGAGCAGGCAGTGTGAATGCCTAGAGAGCGAGGGTAGACGCGGGCCGGGGAAAATGGAGTGTTGGTGGGCGGGGAAACGTCTTCCGTGTTCCTGCAGGACCATCTAAGAAGACGCATGTTTGTTGCGGATGCGGTGGACGCCGGTCGGGGAATAAGGAGTGTTGGTGGGCAGGGAAACGTTTTCCGTGTTCCTGCAGGACCATCTAAGAAGACGCATGTTTGTCGCGGATGCAAATTGCTGTATGTAGCGTGTAAAACAGTTTGCTATGGTGCACGCGGTCGTGCGTTGTAATCGAAAAGTCAACGTGGCTCAGAGGTGCATGTGTACTGTAGGACAGACGAACATAAATGACACCGTTTTTTCCGAGTCGTCGTGTCTGAGTTGGTGGGCGTGGCTCTGCAAGTTGTCGTCGTATCCAATGGTCTTAGAGTTGGTGGGCGTGGCTCCTTCCTGTGTGCGCCATGGGCGTGTTACTTTTCGGCGGCTTAGTGAATTATATATATAGATCCTGCTCGATTTTCGAAGAAACTGCGCCGAAATATCAAGCGAGGTGACAGAGATGCTCTGCAGCCTTTGCTTACTTCGGCAGTCTGAGAAGTTGGGCGGGTGGGGGGGGAGTTAGAGACTGTGTGTTTATGTGAACAGAGAATGGTGTACAAACGCTGCCTCAGTCACGCAACACTGTTCCCCGCTGATAGAGGTTTTATCGGTAAGGTGCCGGCCTTTCTACCTGCTGGGGGAATACAGTTGCGTGCTGGTGGTTGCCGTCTAACTCCCGCCTAGGGCAAATGCTAACCAGGCACTAGTGGAACTCTATAAGATCATCAGCAAACTGCAAATGATGCACCCTGAGGCATTTTTCATTATTGCTGGAGACTTCAATCATGCCATCTTGAAGTTAGTTTTCCCAAAATTCTTTCAGAATGTGAACTTTGCTTCTAGAGGGGGAAGCTGTCTGGACAATGTTTACACGAGCGCTACTGACGCCTACAAGGCCCTACCCCACCCCCACCTCGGCTATTCAGACCATATTAGTGTGTTTATGGTTCCTGCATACAAGTCCCTGCTGAAGCGCACTAAACCAGCCCGCAAGAACATCAGAGTGTGGCAGGTTGGTGTTGTTTCAGCTCTCCAAGACTGCTTCGAATTAACAGACTGGGACATTTTCAGGAAGGCTGCTATGGATGGTGACTCCATCAATCTGGAGGAGTACACAGAGTCTGTGACTGACTACATCTCCAAATCCATAGAGGATGTTACTGTTACCAAGGATGTTACCACAAGAGCCAACCAAAAGCCCTGAATGACGAGAGAAGTGCACAAGCTGCTCAAGATCAGAAATGCAGCCTTCAGATCTGGAGACAAGGCCGCCCTCGGGGTGGCCAGAGCCAACCTGTCTCGCACTGTAAGGAGAGCTAAGTGGGCATATGCGCAGAGGAATAACAAACACTTCAGCAGCACCAGAGACACACGTCGTATGTGGCAGGGCGTTCAAACAATTACAAACTACAAGCCCAACCCAAACAGCAGTGATGGTGATGCCTCCCTACCAGATGACCTAAACAACTTCTTCACACGGTTTGAGGCGCAGAACAAGGAGCCTGCGAGAAAAGCAACACCTCCCTCCACTGACCAGGTATTCTGTCTCTCCATAACTGACGTAAAGAGGACTCAATCCAGAGTCAATCCACGCAAGGCTGCAGAACCTGACAACATACCTGGTCGTGTGCTCAAAGAATGTGCCAGTCAACTGGCTGGTGTCCTCACAGACATCTTCAACACATCTCTGAGCCAGTCGTCAGTTCCAGCATGCTTCAAGTCGACCACCATCATACCAGTGCTGAAGAAGTCATCAGTGACATGCTTGAATGACTACCAACCAGTTGCACTCACGCCAATCATCATGAAGTGCTTTGAAAGGTTAGTCATGTCACACATAAAGACTAATCTCCCTGCCACCCTTGACCCTCTTCAGTTTGCATACCGCTCAAACATGTCAACTGAGGATGCCATATGCTCTGCTCTTTACCTCTCCCTGACACATCTGGATAAAAAAGATACACATGTCAGGAAGCTATTCATAGACTTCAGCTCCGCCTTCAACACAATCATCCCTCAAAAGCTGGTTATAAAACTGAGCAGGTTGGGCCTGAACAACATCCTCTGCAACTGGATCCTGAACTTCTTGACAGAGAGGCCCCAGTCGGTTCGGATGGGCTGCAACACTTCCAGCATCATTACACTGAGCACTGGAGTGCCACAGGGCTGCATGCTTAGTCCACTCCTCTTCACCCTGCTGACTCATGACTGCACAGCCACGCACAACACCAAACACATCATCAAGTTTGCGGATGATACGACGGTGCTGGGACTGATAAGCAGGGATGATGAAACAGCATACAGAGAGTGAAGACAACAATCTATCTCTCAATGTCGACAAGACAAAAGAGATAATCATGGACTTCAGAAAATCACATCCTGCCCACATCCCACTCAGCATCAACGGTTTAGATGTGGAGACTGTTAGTACCAAGTTCCTCGGTGTGCACATAACTGAAGAACTTACGTGGATGCATAACACCTCATCACTAATCAAGAAAGCCCAGCAGAGACTACACTTCCTGAGGCGGCTGAAGCAAGCAATTCTTTCCCCTTCCATCCTCATCATGTTCTACAGAGGCACCATTGAGAGTGTTCTGACTAGCTGCATCACTGTCTGGTATGGCAATTGCAATATATCTGACCTCAAGCGCCTGCAAAGGATAGTGAAGACAGCAGAGAACTTTATTGGGGTGCCTCTCCCTTCACTACAGGACATATTTTACTAACGCAGTGTCCGGAAGGTCTACAGCATTGTGCAGGACCCCTTACATCACTCACATGGACTTTTCACACTTTTCATCCAAGAGAAGATACTGCACCATCAAAGCCAGATCTGCCAGGCTGCAGGAGAGTTTTTACCCCCAAGCTGTCAGACTCCTTACCACCATGCTGCCCCCCTGGTATCTTCCATACTGCCTCACCACCTCTAAAAACGCTTTCCTGCAAAGACTAGTGTGCATGTAGTAAAGATCTGAAAATCTCATACTGACCTTTAAGTATTTTGACACTCTTGATATCTTTCTGCTGTGAAACATTCTGACCTGTCATTGTTTACATATGTCTTAAACAACTATTATCATACCCTGATAATTTCTGTATTATCTATATCTATTATTTATTATATTACATATTGTGACAGATAGGGGGCGCTGTGATCCCCTTGAACCCTCAGATCAGATGGCGGACACCAGATAAAAGTCCAGATAATGGTTTTATTATAATAATACAGTACACAAAGCATCTCCACTATACTTCAATAAACAATCAATTCTCAATAATAAATCAATAATCCTCCACACCTCCCAGCAGCTCAGTCACCCTTCCTCCCAACTCGGCTCAGTTCGCTGGGGTTTTCCCACAATCCTTTATCGTCCTTGACCCGGAAGTGTTTCTCTCCCTTAGTCCATGTGACTTCATAACACTTCCGGGTTGGGTAAAACTCTCTTTTCTTCAACCCGGAAGTACGTAATTTCCTCTGTCCGCATGACTTGGAAGTACTTCCGGGTTATATGGAAAATACAAGTCTTTGGGCCTCCCTGCGGCGTCCTCTGGTGGCGCCCACGGTAACCAGCAGGGCTGTGAATAAAGACTCCAATGTCCATGATGCCCTGCTGGCATTCGGGTCACCTCCATGCTGCAGGGAGGGCTCCATCTGGCGGCCTGAGGGTATTGGCCGGGATGAATGGCCGGCCATATACCACAATATCTATTGACTATATTTATGTATCTAGACTGCAAATACCATACATTGCATCAATGTTCATATTGCTTACTACACATCAATATTGCTGCTACTTCTTTGTCTTGTCTTTGCACAATTTCTTCTCTTATGTTTTAATTTAAAATTTTAATTTTAATTCTATTTTAATTTATTATTTGCACTTCATGTTGTTGTTACACTGTGGACCCTGAGCTTTGCAATTTCATCTATCTGTATACTTTTATATGGTTGAGATGACAATAAAGTTCGCTTTGACTTTATGTACTTATTGACTGGCACTGTCCCACATTAAATAAGTTGAAGTTTACCAATTAAATTTTAAATGTTAAGGAACACAGTAACCTTACAGCTTGAAGCTCTCAAAACAACATCTTTATGAGAAATTTCAGTCTGGCTTTCCATCTAGTCACTGTACATAAACTGCATCAACTTGTGTTGTTAATTATATTTTAATGCCCTTAAATAATTGCTACCACTGTTATGATTTATTGATTTAAGTACACTTAGATATATCAAGAACCCTATTTGAATATACTGTATACAGTATATTGCATGGGGTTTCTGTTGTTCAATAATACATACATACTTACATTCATTTATAATCCCATGTTATCCAATTCAGTATCAGCAGGGGGACTGAAGCCTATCCCTGCAACACTGGGTGCAAGGCAGGAAACAGCTCTGTACAGCATGACTTTCCATTACAGGACTTATACACATCCAAACTTGATGGAACCATTTTTAGTTGAAAATTAACGTAATCAACACATTAAGGGATGAGGGAGATATACCGGAGTGCTCCCTGAAAAACAGGTAAAATGTGTATACTCCACTCAAACAACAACCAGACATGGGATTTGAAACCAGCATGTTGGAACTATGAAGCAGCAGTGCTACCCACTATGTTTTACTTAAACTATTACATATTTATTATAGTATACTATGGACACTGCAAAGGAAATAATTTTTAGGTATTTTTCTATATATTGTTATTTATTATCTTTTTCCTTCTGTGTACCTTCAGCACCTTTCCTCAGTATCCTTGTGTGTCTGAATCTGTCAAGCTTCCTTTCTGAAGCTCATTCTTGTAGAGCGTGTTTCACAGACTCCATGATTTCATGGTGCCTTGTTTGGCTCCTATTCACTTTTATGCTTTCCATTTGTGAAGGTGAACCTTAGTATGCCTGCTGCACAATTAATGCTGCTCTTAGGACTTATACTCACATTTTCTCTTTTAATGACCAAAGTCAAATTGACCAATGAATTTACTTGGAGGAACTGGACATATACAGACACAGACCCTAGCGACCTAAACACAAAGAGTGGTGTCGACGCCAGATCTAAACACAAAGAGTGGTATCGACAGTGTTTGTAAACAAAAGTAACAACCAAGGTGTTGTGTATTCAGCCTTTAGTCCTTTAGTTCAATCCTCTTTAATCACCACACTCCAACCTCATCCAACGATCCTCCCCCTCACTTCCTCTCCTCCTCCATCACTACTGCCCTCTACGGAACACAGCAGGATCACCACACAAGGCAGTAAATTCGCGAACAAACAAAGATCAAGATCCAAATGAAGATTTTATATAAAGATATATATATATAATATACACACACACACACTAGGGGGTTCGACCCCTGCTCGTTTCGCTCACTAACGCCCCTGGCCTGCGCTACATGCCAGCCACTTCGCATCTCTGCTGCTCGCATTGTGAAGAGGGGGGCTGAACGCACCCCAAGGAGACTTGGCAGCTCCTCCGAAACCCACTTTTTGCTCGATCAGCTGCTGGCTTCCTGCTGCTGTCGTGCTGCGTGATCTGCATCTCAGGCGGCGCTTCAAACATTTAAAAGCTTGTACAGCAGCTGTCCTACTCTGTCTTTTAGTTCTGGCCCCGGGCATGGTAAAATCTCTTGACAAAAAGTCTAGTCTTGCGGGTTGTGAGTTCTTGATATTTTTTAGTTTATAATTTAAAAACGAAATAAGAATCTAAAAATCTAACAACATCACACTGAAGTTCAATAAATTCTGAAACAAATGACACCAAACATATATATGTAGGCTTTAAAGCCCGATTTAAAGCGTGACAAAGAACGTGACATAAAAAGTCACATAAAATGGTTGCACTTTTACACTTAGGATTTTATATATATATAATATATACTGTTCATATATTGTAACAGTTGAGGTTGTTATGAACCTCTCGAACCCTCAGGTAGTACGCCAAACACCAGGTAAAAGTCCAAGACTTTTTATTTTTATGATAATAATGTGCACTAAGCACCCTCCACTCCACACTATACATACAATAATCAATAATCAATAATAAAGCACAATACACACTCCTCCTCTCCAAGACACTTTGCCACCCTTCCTCCCAGCTCAGCTCAATGTCTGGGCTTTCCCAGAGTCCTTTTATACCCCCTGACCCGGAGGTGTTCCTGTCCCACAATCCACAAGTTCTCATTACTTTCGGGACAGGGTAAAAGTCCGCTTCTTCAACCAGGAAGCACGTCGTTTCTTCTTGTCATGTGATCATGACGCACTTCCGAGTTATAGGGCACGTAAGAGTCTGACTGCCTCCCTACAGCGACTCCCAGTGGTCTCCAAGGTATCCAGCAGGGCTGTGTATACAAACTACAAGGTCCATAAGGCCCTGCTGGAATTCGGGGAACCTCCATGCTGTTGGGAGGGCTCCACCTGGCGGCCTGGAGGTGTGGGCCGGAATATTTAGCCGGCCATCCATCACAATATATATATATATATATATATATATATATATATATATACTGTTTATATATATATATATATATATATCCATCCATCCATCCATTTTCCAACCCGCTGAATCCAAACACAGGGTCAACGGGGGTCCGCTGGAGCCAATCCCAGCCAACACAGGGCACAAGGCAGGGAACCAATTCTGGGCAGGGTGCCAACCCACCGCAGTATATAATATACTGTTTATATATATATATATATATAGAGAGAGAGAGAGAGAGTAGATATATAAATAGTCATAGATTATCACGCATGTGCATACCAGGATCTCCTTGCTGGCTCATTCAAGGTATGTGATAACCCGCCAGGGCAAGAGAGGGCGAGTAATGAAGTGAGAAGGGTCATGGGAAAAGGTGATTAAGAACCCAATGGTCACTCTGATAGAGCAGAAAGTAACTTAAAGGACTCTCAGACTATGAGAAACACAATTAACATGGTCTGATAAAAAGCAAGATTAGCATTATGTCTGGAAGAAATTAGGCACCACTCATTTCCTGTGCAATACTGTTCCAGTGGTAAAGCAAGGTGGTGGCAACATCATGCTGTGGGGTTGCTTTTCAGCGGCAGGGACTGGAAGACTAGACATGGTTGAGGGAAAGCTGAACATAGAACAGTACAGAGATACTGTAAATCTGCTCCAGAGTGCTCTCAGACTGGTCCGAAAGTTCACCTTCCAACAGGACAATGACACTAAGCACAAAGAAGCGACAACACAGGAGTGGCTTAGGGATAACTCTGTGAATGTTCTTGAGTTACCCAGCCAAAGTACAAAATTGAAACCAATTGTACATCTCTGAAGAGGCCTGAAAATTAGCTTTCCACCAGCTGTCTCCATCCAGCCTGGCAGAGCTTTACAGGATCTGCAGAAATTAAGGACAGATAAAGCTGCTTGAAGCTTGTTGTGTCATACTATTCTGGGCGGTAATCGCTGCCAGAGGTGCTTCAACTAAGTACTGAGTAAAGGGTTTGAGTATTTCAAGTTTTTATTTTTAATAAATTTGCAAAACCTTTTTAAATTCTATTTTCATTTTGTTGTTCTGCAGCATTGTTTGCTGTTTGATGTGGATAAAAAGTGAATTTGATTGATTTTAGCATAAGGCTGCAACATATAAAAATGTGAAAAAAGTGAATCCACTAGTTATAGAGCAAAGGATTTCTACAGTTTCACCTCAAATAGTGATGATTTGACCATGTTATGATTTCTTAAATTTCTAACTTTCTTAGTCATATTTAACAGTCTATAGAATGATTAACTGCTCTCTAGCTGTCGTTTAGGAATGTCTCTGTCTAATGAGCTTAAAAGGAACTATAGGTCACTTGGCGCACCCTAATTGAACTACTAAAATAAGATTTTATATATAAGTGGCTTCAGAACATTTATTTAAAAATTATCCAAGTATGTATAAGCCTTCTGTAACTAGAGTCCTTGTACCTAAAGTTGCGTAGATTGGCGCTGTTGGCTAAAAGCCTTGTATTTAAATAAAAGGTTTTGGAAATGGGGGTGAGGGTTAGTCACTGAAATGGGTGATTTATGAATAAAACTGTTCTTCCTTCAGGCTGTCTATTTGCGTCAGTTACTTAACTGCATTACCCCCACCTCGTCCCCTGTGTCCTGTCTCCGTGATTGTAGTAAGAAGTGCACTTCTGTCACACCTGCTAAATTAAGGGTGGGACCAGCGTATATGGGCATAGCTCCAATGCTAACTAAATAACTGAAAGTGTCAAAAGAAATTCCACTAGTTTTTTGAAGTTTCATTTTCATCACTTTGGTTAAATATTTTAATGTAGTGACTATAAAGACACAGTGCAGTGGTAAAGTGGTTGACTTAAAGGCACAAGGTTGTTGATGGAAAAGTTTAATCTTTAGCAAGTTACTTGACCTTCTAGGGCTCTAAACTCTAACAATACATGCAATATTTTTTATTCATTTATTGAGAACACCTGCTTAACAGAAAATGCCATGATCTTCCATAGACGACGGATGTTCAGTCACCCATAGCTGATGTTCAGGAGATCAGTTTTGAAAAAATCATAATTATCAGTAAGCGTGATTCACTTCAATCATCAAACCCAACACTAACTCAAAGAATTAATATGTCTGGAAAAGTGAAGGTATCTTAACAGGTTAATTAGGACCTAAGGAAAAACAATGTGAGTGGTAAAGCTAAAACCCACAAAAATAATGCCACCTTATACAGACTGTCATAAACACAAAGTTTGTAGAGTACACAAGGGACGGATTTAATGGTTACACATCAGCTTACCTGTTTTCAATTTCTTCTGCTCTGTGCCAGACAAACAGAAGGAATATCGAAATAATCACAAGCATCACCCTTTTTGATCTCTGACCTTTAAAACACAACCATTCATGAACCAGCTCAGGAACAAAACACAAGTTTAGTACTCTGAATTCCAGGAATTCAGCTTGTGCTCAATCTTTTGCAGTGCATGTGTGGTATAGTGGGTCCACAGCTCATGTCAAAAGGGCCAGTGTTAAAATAAATAATCGCCGCACTCGTGGCTTAGAGATGAGGCGTGGTAAGTGTGGCAGATCGGTTCCAGGGGTGATTCGTGATGCGGGCAATTCTTGCTTATGTGCACAGGTGAGGAGTTCTCCGCATTCGTAATTGTTCCCGGGAGCTGTTGATTGCCACAGCTGATCCATGTCCCCGTAATATATAGTAGCGTGAGGCGCCTAGCAGGGAGAAGAAAAGAAAAGAGAAAGAAAGAGACGGATGTTGCATGGAAGAAGGAGGCAGGAAGTAGTGAGGAGAAAGCCGGTGTGTGATTGAGAGAGAGCGCGAGTGAGCGCTCGCAGGCAGCTGGTCAGTAAGCCCTAGCAGGGTGTTTGGCCAACACCGAGGGCAGTTGGTAGTGGTCGCTCCCACTGAGCATTGTGAGGAGCGGGAGTGACCAGCAGAAGGATGGCTTGCCATGGAAGACAGCGGGAATTGGGAGGCTTGAGTGATGGATTCCCTAACGTGAGTGTCCTGGCCGTTGGGGGAAGCCAAGTCTCGGTCTGGAGGGGATCAGGAAGGATGCCAGGGATCAGGAAGCCTCCAGACCAGTCGCGTGGACAGAAGGTCAGCTGCAGTTAGGACGACTCTCCTGTTGAGAAGCCTGATGGGAGAAGCAGGGGAGCTGCCAGGTAAATGAAAGCACCATGCTTTGTTTTTAAAGAGACTGCTTCCAGCCGTTGTTTTAACATCGTTTTAAAGGATTTTTAAAATTTTTTTTTAATGTTTTTTAACCTCCACTCAACACTCATTTTTATGGATTATTTATTTAATGATATATGAAGCACTGCACTATTTATTTGGACACTGTTTTGTTGGTTTTAATAAAAGCACTTGACACTTTTACACCATTCCCTTGTTTCATTGTTATGCCTCACTGCCAAGCTCATCTGTGACATTACCAACGGTGTCAGGTTCAGGGCTCCCTAACACAAGATGGGAGCATGGAGCGGACCCGCATCGTCACAGCATGTCATTGTTAAACAGGGTGGTGCCCCAACCTTTTCACAATGTATTACAAGACATATTAAACCAAGTGGGACACACTGTATTATTTGCAGAACAGCTGGCTTAATTTCCTATAGCAGTTCCCAAACATGTCACCTCACATTTTGAATATCAGTTGCACCTTAACCCTTCTACACGGCCTGTGAACTGTTACTGAGCTTCTTTCTCACTCTCAACTTGTTTTATTCTAGAAAGATAGGTCTGTTTAAACCCCATCTGGAATTTATGTTTAGATGTACCCAGGACTAGGGTCAGTGAGTGCCCTATAAAGGACTGCAGTCACAAATTTATAATATGTACTTTTGATTCCTGTTCGTTGCCATTCTTAGCCCAGGTACTCTCTTTTTTATATAAGAACACCACATTTGCATTTGCTCACAGTTCCAGTAGACATTAGCGACACTTTGTCTTGGTCTTCAGGATTATGATGTAGTGTACTTTGCAGCACCTACTGTATCAACCCTAGTGATACTGACCAAACACAATAGGACTGCTGTCTTCAGGATAAAAATTGGGAGAGAGCTGAACACAGAGCAGACAACGTATTTAGACTACTCTATTCAAGATACTGTAGTTATTGGTGCTGTCCCTTCCCTCGCCTAATTTTTTTTTCCTTTTGTCACAGGGCTTCTTGCCTTTCTAGACCGGAAGCACACTCCTTGGGTTCAAGTCATGCCCCTAAAGTAAATCACAGCTACAGACCTCAGATGTAGACTTCAAAAGCAGTAGAAGCAACCAAAAACTGAAGTAATCAAAAGAGTAAAGAAAAAAAAATGAATACAAATGAAAAACAGGCCGATTTGGACAAAATATCAGAAAAAGGAATTAGGAGTATATCTTGTAAGTTTGTGATTTATTCATTCATTTCCTTTTCGGCTCCTTTTTGTTATTAACAGCACACAAATTTCCATATTTCTTGGCAGAGGGTAACTCCACTTCTGACTTATGATATTCATGTGAATGCAGACTTATGACACTTTCACATCTGCAAACTGTAGTTAATTTGTGCAGATTCAGTTCTATAAGTATGTGTTCTGCACTCTGCTCCAAAAAAAACTGCTCCAGCAAAAAAAAAGAAGACTAAAGTCACATTTGAACAGACAGTAAAGCCAGACAGAGATTTTGGCAATGACAAATACAAAGTAGAGGGAATATGGTTCAACTTGTTTTCCTTTGTTGTCTGATCAGCTGCAGTTACTGTATATATCGCACCTGCTTCTTTGTGAGAAGGCACACTGCATACTTACTGAAGTAATTTAAAACATATGAGTTATTTGTTCATTATGTCATAAATGAAGATAGATATGAATATTTAGTCTGTAACTCTTAATAGGGGCTTCTATTCTACATATTCGTGAAGAACTGTGTGTTTTTGCGGCAGTGAATGTTTCTTTTGTGTCTATTAAATGTATTTTTAACCTTTTTTTCATTTTTCTGCACCCTCTAATTTTAATTCACTGTTAAATGGAACCAGATCTAAGCAGACAGGATATGACACAATTTAAGAAAAAAATATACTCAAGACATCAATCCATGTAGATTCACATTCATGCATTCATGCATACTGGGTAAATTTACCATTCTTTGGAGGAAACCATAGTGCCAAGAGAAATCACATGCAGATAGGAAGACAGCATGCAAATCCTAAGTCATCAGTGACTGAGTCTGGATTTAAAACCAGAACTGCGGAGCTGTGCAGAAACAGGACTTACTCCTTCACCACTGTGCCCTTACTTGGTATTAAGATGGCATTTATTTTTTAGTTCTTTGTGAAATAAAAATGCATGAAGACGTAACTGCTTAAAAGACTAAAAAGGTAATATGTTATGACACATTGGGTAAAGATTCTTTATTTACAGTCATATGAAAAAGTTTGGGAACCCCTCTCAGCCTGCATAATAATTTACTTTCAACAAAAAAGATAACAGTGGTATGTCTTTCATTTCCTAGGAACATCTAAGTACTGGGGTGTTTTCCGAACAAAGATTTTTAGTGAAGCGGTGTTTGGTTGTATGAAATTTAATCAAATGTGAAAAACTGGCTGTGCAAAAATGTGGATACCCTTGTAATTTTGCTGATTTAAATGCATGTAACTTCTCAATACTGATTACTTGCAACACCAAATTGGTTGGATTAGCTCGTTAAGCCTTAAACTTCATAGACAGGTGTGTCCAATCATGAGAAAAGGTATTTAAGGTGGTCAATTGCAAGTTGTGCTTCCCTTTGACTCTCCTCTGAAGAGAGTGGCTGCTACCTACTGTCAAATTTGGTGGAGGTTCCATCATGCTGTGGGGCTGTGTGGCTAGTTCAGGGACTAGGGCCCTTGTTAAAGTCGAAGGTCGGATTCAACCCAATATCAACAAATTCTTCAGGATAATGTTCAAGCATCAGTCACAAAGTTGAAGTTACGCAGGGGTTGGATATTCCAAGAAGACAATGACCCAAAACACAGTTAGAAATCTACAAAGGCATTCATGCAGAGGTAGAAGTCCAATGTTCTGGAATGGCCGTCACAGTCCCCTGACTTGAATATCATCGAAAATCTATGGGACGATTTGAAGCAGGCTGTCTATGCTCAGCAGCCATCAAATTTAACTGAACTGGAGAGATTTTGTATCGAAGAATGGTCAAAAATACCTCCATCCAGAATCCAGACACTCATCAAAGGCTATAGCAGGTGTCTAGAGGCTGTTATATTTGCAAAAGGAGGCTCAACTAAGTATTGATGTAATATCTCTGTTGGGGGGCCCAAATTTATGCACCTTTTCTGCATATTATCTGTTAATCCAATAAACTTCATGTCACTGCTGAAATACTACTGTTTCCATAAGGCATGTCATATATTAAAAGGAAGTTGCTACAGTGGAACCTCGAGATACGAGCACCTCTGTATACGAGAAATTCAAAATACGAGGAAAGTATGAGCGAAAAATTCAGCTCTAAATACGAGCATTGGTTCGCGTAACGAGCCACGAGCCAGGCTGTGGGTATAGCTCGCGGCTTAGCAAGGGGGCGTGGTAGCAGTTGCGAGCCGCGATCTGCGGTGTCTGCGTTTCTCACTTAAGTGCACAGGTGGGAAACTGCCCACATCCATGATTGTTCCTGTGGCTGATGGGCTGCAGCTGCCATGTCCTCCCCGCATATATAGAGAAGCGCGAGCCGGTTAAGGGGGAGAGAGAGAGAGAGAGAGAGAGAGAGAGAGAGAGAGAGAGAGAGAGAAAGAAAGAAAAGGCAGGCAGGCAGGCAGGCAGGCAGGCAGGCAAGTGCAGGCTCGCGTGTAGCTGAACAGGCGAGCCAAACAGCTGAAGCAGGACGGTGTAGAGAAGGTCAGCTGCATTAAGAGTGTCTCGCCTGTTGCAGAGCCCGCAGGTGAGACGCTAACAGAGAAGAAGCACCGGCGATTGTCATCTGTTTTTTAAAGACGGCATCCTTTTGACGTTTTAACCTCGTGTTAAAGGATTGTTATTCTTGTGTATTTTAAACCTCCACTTCACAACTGTTTTAAGGATTATTTATTTAAAGATTTATTGAATGCTCTACTGCACTTTGGACACCTGTTTTGATTCTTTTAATAATCAGTTATATTATTTACCAGTGTTATTTATTAAAGGTAGACTACAGTATATATAATTTATCAGTGTTATTTGTTAGGAAAATTGATTTTTATGTTAATATATTTGGGGTGCAGAACGGATTAACTGGATTTCCATTATTTTCAATGGGGAAGTTTGTTCTAGATACGAGAAATTCGCTATACAAGCTCAGTTCTGGAACGAATTAAACTCGTATCTAGAGGTTCCACTGTACTTTGAAAGCTCAGCCAATGATAAACAAAAATCCAAAGAATTAAGAGGGGTTACCAAACTTTTTCATATGACTGTACTGTATATAGTTGTGGATACTGTCATACACGTGCACATTGGGAACAGCTTAAGGCTTCTGGTTATGGTAATTCCCTGCCATTTCAGGGGTTGGAGCTGTGTACTAACTCCTTTTTTCTCTTCTTCTTCTCTGCAGACCGTAAGATTAATAGCTTTAACTTACGGTGTCTGTCCACCTACACCCACCTCTTCCTGCAAGAACTACTTACTTTTTAACTTTTTTTTTTGCTTTAATTATACAGGGGTTGTCTGCGCTTGTCCCAGAACTTTGTGTCTCTGTTTTTCATTCATACAATTCATACAAATCACAAGCGAATATTCAAAATATTCTGTCCGTGAAATTCTTATTACCACAAAGTTTGGCAGTGGTGGCAGAATATCCAGATTTTTGCTTTACACTCTTAACCATATCTTAATCACTTCCTACTTTGTACAAAAATCATTTATTTTCTATGTAAAACCAAAACTTCTTAGTTTTATTTTATTAAAGCAGTTTTTATATTTGCATTTTATCTCCATTTGCTATGGACATAATTAAGTATTCTTTCATAGTTTAGATTCAAAGAGAAAGTTATTGAAAATATTTCCCTGGGAATATTATTGCAACCCCTAATCATCACAATGTCAATTATTTTGTCTTTATCCAGTTATTGTGACCATAGATACAACTAGGGATGCAGGTTGACTGAAGAATGGAATGATTTGCCCAAGGATTTATATTGCCCCCCAGTTTATCAATACAGTCCAGAGCAACATATGCTGATCTGACTTGATGAAGTATACGATGCAATACATGAGAGCCACAGAGTAAAGTCACTGCTTCTGTTGGTCAAGGGGAGATGTATTAGCCATGTAATTAGATTTCTTTCTAGCTTGATGGTGAACCTGGTACTACTAGCGAGATAACCTTCAGAGATTATACTTTAATGGCTAGCTTCGCAGTGTCTGAGAATTTCCAAAGAGGACCTGAAGATTGTTTCTGGAGATTGGGGGACCTGATTGGTCCAAATCTGTCTGTCTCTTTGCCACTATAACAAAAGGTCAGACAGAAGAAACTGAAGCGAAATGAAATGTGAATATGAAGTATATTTCAAATGTAAGCAAATTGCATCCTGTGAGATACACAAAGATATTGTATTCCTATTTTTCATAACTGACTGCTTGACAAATCATTTCATAATAGCATGTCATGTGCGTGCACATGGGAAAAGCTTAAAGGGTTAGGTGACGGTAATTCACTGACAAAAAAGGAGATAGTGTTGTGTGATAACAATCTCTCTTCTCCTCCTCCTCCTTCAGAAAAGGAAGACTGACACCGTTCTGTCACTGATGTCATTTCCGGGGTCCATCCACCTGGTCCTGCCTCTTCCTCCCAGAATGCCTAAAAACCAGAGGAGCCATCATCTTGGACATTCTGCTTAAGACGGACATCAGGACAATCTGCTTTTTTGTGTTGTACACATGTTTTCTCTTCATTCAAACTGTTCAAATTATACAGAGTTGGCTGAAAGGTGCCCCAAACCATTGACGCTGTTCTGCTTATTCTTTGTAAGGTCTTATAAAAAATATATGAAAATAGACGAAGTCTGACTGATTGTCACCTAAATTTAAGGATTTATCTACCTAAAATCATTAGAAAGAAAACAGCGACCTTATAATTGGTGTCTGACTTGTGCCATTCTTGTTCTCCAACAAAGTTTAGAGGGATCTAGGCAGTTCTGACCTAGGCTGTGTAGCTGTTGATTCATATTTTTCCATTTCAATTTGATGGGCTGCATTA
Source organism: Erpetoichthys calabaricus (assembly GCF_900747795.2). Classification (NCBI taxonomy): domain Eukaryota; kingdom Metazoa; phylum Chordata; class Cladistia; order Polypteriformes; family Polypteridae; genus Erpetoichthys; species Erpetoichthys calabaricus. The sequence continues at coordinate 131,477,004 of NC_041398.2, read as the reverse complement.
CAGAATGTTCCGGGGTATGTTCAGTGCCTTTGAAATAGTCTTGTATCCTTTCCCATATCTGATCTTCTCTATAATTGTGTCTATTATACAATTATACTTCAGTGAGATTGTGGGTATTTGACCTATTAAATTAATTGAGAGCAGTAGCCCATCATTTTCCAACACAAGTGTAAATTGCCAAAGTTATCCTTATATTTACAAAGGGTAAAAATACTTTTTAAATCTCACAATTTTGTTGTTTCCTTCTTTGAAAATTGGTGAAATGCCTCAATTTGTTTCTTTCAATTTGGCATACTATACACTGTTTTGTAGAACAGCTTTAAGATTTTTTTTTTAGTTTAAAATATGAGGCAATAAAATATTAGCACACTTTTGGGGGCTGGATCATTTTTCAATGCACTATATAAAGCATGCAGACGTGGTCAACAGTGTTGGTTGTTCCACTATATACAGTTCAGAATGGGTAAGATGCATGATCAAAGCAACAGGGACACTGTGAAATAATTGTTGGTGCCAGTATCGCACAAACAGCTCTCCTACTGGGGTTTTCATGCTCTACAGCTTCTAGAGAGAATGATGCAATACATAAAATACATACATTCAATAATTGGCAGCTCTGTGGATTAAATCACCTTTTTCACTAGAGGTGGCAGAGGATAATAAAGAGACTTGTTCAAGCTAGCAGAAATGGCACAAGTTATCCAATAACTGCTCTTTGTGCAGTAGGACATCTTTGAAACACTTTGGATCTTGAACTAGATAGGCTACAGCCAGGGGTGTAGCACAGAGCTCTTGGCCCTATACATAAGCAGTCTCTGTGGGCCCCTTCCTCCTGAACACAAACTTTTTATTCCAGGCTTCAAGGCCCAACCCCCCAAGTGGGCCCTGGGTAATTACTTAAAAAGTCAGACCTAGACCCAAACATTCTTAATAACTATAGACCCATTTCAAATTACCCTTTCTCTGTAAAATATTAGAAAAAGTAGTCGTCAATCAACTTCAGTCACACCTTACACATCAAAATTTATTTAAGAAATTCCAGTCTGGTTTTTGCACTGGTCATAGTACAGAAACAGCACTAATTCGTGTTGTAAATGACATTTTGATATCCTCTGATGAAGGAAATTCCATTGTAATTATGTTGTTAGATGTAAGCGCAGAATTTGACACCATTGACCATTCTATTTTGCTGCACAGGCTAGAAAATGACATTGGGCTCACAGGCACTGTGCTCACTTAGTTTAGTTCTTATTTATCAAATCAATTCCAATATGTACAGAAATGTGCTGACAGTACTCCATCATTATACACAGAAGTGAGATATGGTGTCCCGTAGGGCTCAGTACTGGGACCTTTATTGTTTTCACTTTACATGCTTCCACTGGGATCTATCATTAGGAAACATCATGTTAATTTTCACTCATATGCAGATGACACCCAGTTACAGTGAACACTTGTTTATCACGGTTAATCCATTCCAGACTCTACCGCGATAAATGAATTTTCGTGAAGTAGGATTCTTTATTTATAAATCAAATATTTTCGCAGTTAGAGTATAGAAAACCTGTTTACGACCTTCTAAATACGTTTTTTAACATTATTAGAGCCCTCTAGACATGAAATAACACCCTTTAGTCACCATTACACTTGTATTACCCAATATATTAGACAAAATAAGAGAAAATAAGACATATTAGACGTTACAAATATCATATTTTTATTATTGTACTGTACATTTAATTACACACACACACAGTTCTTACACACAACCACTAACCTATGAAGGCACGAGTTCAGTAGGAGAGTCTTCAGGTTGTAAGCTGGAGCGCTGATCGCACCCTCAGAGGACACAGACGCCCCTGGGAAAACCCCTGAAACAGCTGACAGTCTACCTTCACATTGCTCCTTACCCGCGCTATAACGCGCGATAAACCTCTCACGCGGTACTCAGCTTACTTAAAAGTATTGTGCAGCGCCTCTCAGCTTTGGAATTGGTTGTTTTGTTTCTCTCTCTCTCAGACATTCTCTGCTCCTGGCGGAACTGTCATCTCTGACTTGTCATGGAGCGCGTTTAAACTTTTGAAAAGAGACAAATGTTTGTTTGCAGTGCTTTGAATAAAGTTATTTTTTTCTACAACCTCCTGTGTCTCTGTGCAAATCTGTGACCCAAGTGTGACAAGGTGGTGCAGTATCTTCAGCAGGTGCATCATTGTCTTCTTCCGCTGAAGGAGTACTAGGAGTAGGCAGTGGGTGTCTGGGTGCGTGGCTGAAGAACATCTTGATAGGTAGTTGCTGGTGCTGTCTTTTCATATGCATGAGGAGGCTTTTGTAGGGTATTGCCATCTTTGATCATATCCAAGAGTTTTACCTTCTCCTGGATGGTAAGCATCTTCCTCCGGCGCTTAGTTTCATTGTCAGAAGGCTTAGAAAAAGCAGCACGTTTAGGAGCCATCGTGGGGCTTAGATAAAAGTTCTCAGAAAGCGCACGCGTAGTGACGTAAGCGTGTATGAGAAAAAATCGTGATAGAGTGAAGCCGCGAAAGTCGAAGCGTGATATAGCGAGGGATCAATGTATACCTTTCTTTTAGATCAAATGAAGTTCCAATGCTGTCTTTAATTAGTTGTGTTAGTGAATTATAAGAGTGAATGGATGAGAACTACTTGTCTTTAAACACTCATAAAACAGAGATATTAATTATTGGAGAGAATGATGCTGATTGCAACAATATTTTGTCATTTAGCTCAGTTGGAATCAACATTAATTTTACTGAATCACCCCGCAATCTAGGAGTTATCTTTGACTCTAGCATGTCATTTAAAACGCTCATTACAAAGTTGTCCAAATCATGTTTCTTCCATCTTAAAAATGTTGGGAAATGAAGGTGCTTTCTAAATAAACAGGATTCTGAGAAATTAATTCATGCATTTATCTCTAGTAGGATTGACTACTGCAATACTGTGTTCACTGGATGTTCAAATTGTTCTTTATACCGCTTTCAGTTAATTTAAAATGCTGCTGTAAGAATTATTACAAGAACAAGAAAATATGAACACATAACTGCAGTTCTTAAATCCTTACACTGGCTCCCGGTTAAGTTTAGGGCAAATTTCAAAATCCTCCTTTTAACATATAAAGCATTAAATGGCCAAGGTCTAGCTTACTTGTCTGAACTTATCATAACTTACAAACCAGAGCGCACATTAAGATCTCAAGATGCCAGTCTGCTTATGATTCCAAGGATTAATAAAATAACAAGGAGGACAAGCTTTTAGTTTCAGGGCCCCTAAACTGTGGAATGGTCTGTCTGCTATTATAAGAGATGCCCCTTCGGTCTCAGCTTTCAAATCCTGGCTGAAGATTCACTACTTCGGTTTAGCATATCCTGAATAGAGCTGCTGATTAACTGTGCATACTGCATCTCTGTTGTTGGTCATTAGCACTAAAACATAAGTAATATGAATGGAGTTTTTCCTTATCCTCTTAGAGAGTCAAGGCTGGAGGGCTGTCAAAAGGCAGGGCCTGTTAAAGCCCATTGTAGCTTGTGAGATTTTGGGCTATACAAACATAACTGTATTGTATTGTAAATTGTAATCATTACCCCAACTACAACAGCAATGAAAATCACCTTGACTTCGGTTAAGTACAATGCCATGCACAGTCCCCTGATCCCTGTCCATACTACAGTGTCCATTTTAGGACATCCTCCTCCCTCCGAAAAAACTCCATCCTTCCTACTACCTTCGACAAAATATTCCTCCTCCCTGCGAGGAATCCCCAGTCACCCCTCCTCCCTCCTCCCTCCTCTCTCCTCCCTCCTCCCTCCTCCATCCGCTCTCAGTTCTCCGCTGTCCGTTTTCCGCCATCCACCCTCCTATCTCCGTCATCCGCCTTCAGCTCTCCATCAAACCCAACACTCCCCCCGCCCCCCTCATCGACATTTTCGTTAATGAAGTGACGTAATACTTCAGCTCCACCTTCTTCACAAGTTCATTAACCATGCCGCCCGCATACAAACTTAAAAGGTTTAAATAAAACAGAAATATATACCTTTATTTTTAACTTCCTTAACTTGTGGAGGGTGTATCCTGTAGCAAAGCCCTAACTTTTTTCACGAAAGCCCCTTTCAGTCAATAAGCCTTAAAAACAGGTGTAAAGATATTGACAACAAGCAACGCAAACCCACCAAGACATGGAATCGTTTAAATCAAGGCGCTGTGCTACCTTATTCCAGATCGGTCCTAAGGCGTTCGTATTTTTCAAAGCAGTTCTGGTTTCCATCTGCATCTGTAGCTGAGTTGAAAAACACCATCCCATACTATTAGTTAACGATTAACACATTTCTATATGTATTGTAAGCATAGAATACAACTGATAATATGTTGCGCTTATTTATCTGGTGTACCGACATTTTTGCGTGGTTTGTGCCCTTCAGAATGAAAAAAGTTTGCATTTACCTTTTTAATAAAAGGCGAGCTTTTAAGCCTGAAAAATCACACCGTAAATGCACACGTTTAATTGCACATGTGTTAATATGTATGCTTAAACAATATTAAAAGACACTCAACAATTAACGTCATTTACTTTCGTTCCCACGTTTGAGTCGTGCTGTAAATTCTTACTGTGAAATATAATTGACAAATAATTTGGTTAATGAACTTGTGAAGAAGGTGGAGCTGAAGTATTACGTCACTTCATTAACGAAAATGTCGATGAGGGGGCGGGGGGAGTGTGGGGTTTGATGGAGAGCTGAAGGCGGATGACGGAGATAGGAGGGTGGATGGCGGAAAACGGACATCGGAGAACTGAGAGCGGATGGAGGAGGGAGGAGGGAGGAGAGAGGAGGGAGGAGGGAGGAGGGGTGACTGGGGATTCCTCGCAGGGAGGAGGAATATTTTGTCGAAGGTAGTAGGAAGGATGGAGTTTTTTCGGAGGGAGGAGGATGTCCTAAAATGGACACTGTACAATACAACATCTTTGGGATGAGTTTATACAGGAAGTTTGCAGTAGGAATGTGTGGCCAAAAATCTGTTTCATACAATTAAGTCAGCAAGAACTAATATCCTCAAAGAATGCTTCTTGTATGTTTAGGCTGTTCTGGAGGTATAAAGGGAACTACCTGGTACTTAATAAGTATATCTAATAAGAAGTGGCCACTGCATAAAGTGTCACTTTCAACATTATATTTTGTGGTTACTTTGTATGTCTTTTAGATAAACTATAGATATACATTCATTGTAATGTTTCCGTATTTTTAGATCAATTAACCAAATGCAGTCTGGATCACATGCCCTGTTGTACTATGCTTGCATCTTCCAGATCAGATAATTGATGTTTAGCCCGATTTAACTTGTTCTCCTCTCCTTTCAGGAATTAGTTTCTTGTAAGCTCATCTTTTGATAATGTTGCTAGCACATAGATTTCCCACAGTTGCTTTAGATCTCTGTTCACTCAAATGGCCTCTGACCCAAAAGCAGAGGAAGAACCAAGCAGTGATGGGATAGAATGAGTAATAAATGGAGAACAAATTCACATGACTTTGTGGAGCTTTTTTTTAAAGTTCTTCAAACCTGTATCCTCTTTCTGGGACACATGAAGTTTCTCTAAGAAATATACTGTAGAATATAGTTAAACTAGCTACAACATATATAATACATTTAGCTCTATAATTCCTGGGAGTAAATACATTTTTAGGTTGCCAGAATCTGTACGTGCTTCTTGTCCAGTGGAAACATTTCTGTGGACTTTTAGTTTGGGTTTGTGACAATTTGTAAATCATCTCAGTGTGTTTTTGCCAGATGTGCTATTTGGACCAGGTTCTTGGGATTTTAAACCTTAACATGGCAAGACTGATTATATTTTAGAATTTTTTGGGGTTAACTGACACCCATTTTCTTTTGTACTCTCATAGATGCCAGTTACCTAGCTAGTGTAAGGTGTTTCTCTTTTTTCTCTGTTTTGTACATTTTGTTGTGTGTAGAGAGTGACTATTATTTCTAGGATTCAGATTGGCATGCTGTTGTGACACAATGGGAAGTATCTACTGTGGGTATGGCCAATCAAATCAGCATCTAATAGGGTGGTGTCCTGCAAAAGCAAGCATAAAAACATGACCTTCTTTGGAACAGGTAGATTTTTCATCTGCTAATACTTTTGCTCAGCTCTTTGCAGCAAATGACCCTTTGTATCTGCCTTCAAAGATTTTTTTTTTTTTTGCAGTATATGTAGAATTTTTTTCTTTTTTTTCCAATTAGCATTTTGGTAGACTTTATGCCCATTAGGAGCTATTTAAACCGATAAATGCTCACACTAAACATTCAGAATCAGTTTAGCAGTTTAGATTCCTGTTCTAATTGTCTGTTCATTTTTTCTTTCCATCATTTGTTGTATTTTTTATGTCTCCCTACCACAATTTTAATTAAGATGACACATTAATAACACATAAAAAACATTTCTCTTTATTTTTTAAGTTGAAGTGTGTATTAAAATCATGTTTATAGGGCAATACATAATCTAAAACAGCCCATTCTCATGACTGTACACCTTCAGTTTGCATTTTCAATATTTATACTTATTTTGACTCAACTGAAGACATATGATATAGGTAAATGGACAATAATGCAGCATTAAAGAGTCCAACTCCACATTTATAAGCCTGTCTAGACTGAAACCTGCAGATAGCAGGGGACTGACTGGCTTGAATAAGCCTCTTTGTCCCTAGCAAGTGAAGGTCCTGGCCTACTTTATGGTGTGTTGGAGGGCCTCATGCCTCTCTCACTGTATTTATCACTCCAAATCATAACACGTGACTAGCAACAGGCATGAAGAACCTAATATGCAGCGGCTATGTAGATGTAGATACAAAACGGCAACACTGGAAAAACACTTCAAAAAGTCATCAAAGCGAACATCATAATGATAAAAATAGTAAACCATGTTAAAAATGGTAAAATGTTCAAAAATACCATAGATAGGATCCCAAGGTGCTAACATATTGTTTTATCACAAAGGTGCTGGAATAGGCTCCTGCTTGTCACAACCCAATACTGACAAATATGGGCTTAGAATATATAATATAATTGCAGGTGTTTTTGTTTCTTATGCTTTCCTTGTTTTCAGTTCTTATTTATTTATTTACTTTTTACTGGCTACCTGTTTTTAATGGCCTGCAAAACATTTGCTCAGTATGGTATTTGTCAGTGTTATGAATCCATCCTTTAATACTATCACCAGCTGCTTTAGTCTTCCCATTCTCAGCGGAGACCTCCATGCACTTGAAATGCCTTTCATTCAACAGGAGGTTAGCAATAAATGCTGAAGAAAGTGTGATGAACGGCCAAAGACTTGGCTGAGCATACCAAAAAATACTACTATTAGAGTATGCTAACATCTCACATCTGTACTGGTCAGCGCTGCTGCTACACATGAAAGTCCCAAATTTTTCTTAAAAATATTTTCATGTTGTGAACCTGTTTAATTCTAGTTCATAGTCTTGGGGAACACACACGTTTAACTAAAAATCTGAGAACATGTGAAATGATTTAAACATACTAATGCATGTTGGTATACAGAAAGTATATTTAAAGTTTTAAACTCCCTATACTAAAATTAAATTTCTGTAGTTGTTTCTATAGTAGTAGTTTGTAAATGACTATCTATCTATCTATCTATCTATCTATCTATCTATCTATCTATCTATCTATCTATCTATCTATCTATCTATCTATCTATCTATCTATCTACAGTATCTATCTCACAATGAAAGTGCACTACTTGTTAAACGTAATTTTGGGTTTACTAAATTAAAAACTAAACATTCTGTTACTTCGGAAATCTGCAAATATCTTGTATGGTGCACATATTAACAGAAACTTTACTCCTCAAATTTATGTCAAGATTTTGCTTAGTTTCCATTTGGGATGAAAAAATATAAAAATATGTACATTATACAGTGGATATGAATATCTGCCTGTGTGGCTTTCTGTGTGATTTCAACTGCAATTTAGGAGAGATCTTTCTTCCATGTCTTTTGTGAAGCATGTGAAGTTAGTACTTTCATGTAGGAAATGTTTTCCATTCATGTGGTGTCAGTGTTATTGGAAATGTGAGATTTCACATGAATGTTGGAATTACAAATTGGAAAATTGGATACCATTTATTTCTCAAGTTTCTGACTTGTCCTTCACCACAAACCTTTCACTTCACTTCCATCACACAATATCAGCACCATAACAGTAGATCAAGAACAGATTTGTGCTTTTACTAATTGCTATTAGAATTTCTTCTAAATGTTTGAAGCATCATATAGCAGCAATGCTGGTAGCACGATTTAAACAATATGGTGACATTAAACAAAGATGTTCCCAGTCATCATTCTATTTGCAATAGTGTTGTTTGGTATCGCTCTGTCTCCTTCCCTCCTTTCCTTTTGGTTTCTTGCTAATTTTGTTATATTTTGTAAATTATTTTGTTATTTTTTGAATATATTTTCTTTATTTATAATTTTCCCTATGTTTTTTCTTCTTTGCTAATTGCTTTTCAGTGATGTTGCTGTCTTTTAATCATAATTTAGTTTGTGATTTTCTCCTTCCTCTTTATATTAAGCCCAGTGATCAGGGCCTTTTGGCACTGTGCACCTAATGGGGCCACCATCAGAGTCCATATTTAAAGACTGGTTTGGCCCACTGCTAACCACTGGACCATGGCATTATTGTCTATGTCCATGGTTCCTCTTTCCTTTCCAAATTTTGGATTATTTACGTAAAGGGTTAGTTTGCGTTTGTTAATTGTTGTAATTCTACCTGTCATATTGCTAAACATTTTGTGTTGCTTAGCCTTTAAATATTTTTTGGCCTATTTTGTCTCTTTTTGGCCATTGCTATTGCTTGGTCTTTTGGAATTTTTTGGCTTATTTAAGTTTTGGCCTTTTGTATTTCTTGTCCTTTATTTTTGGTATTTTAAAGTTATCTAATGTTTTGCCTTTTCAACCTAATTGTAGCTAGGTATTTTGCCTCTATATTGCTCAGTATGGTGTTTACTATTATAATTGTGCATTTTTGACTCTTTTTGAATAATCTTTTGTTGAATTTGTTTGAGTAAATAGTATTTAAAACAAATTGAGCTAATAACATCTTTTGGGGGTTAATGTGTCTCCTTTCTCATTTTTTTAACCCTAAATGATGACAGGAGTGTCATCAATTTAAAGTAGTAGATTAGATTTAGATTTGGTGGGTGCACACAACTCTCAAAATTGTTTTTTTTACTAGATATCCTCAGCTTACACTCCCAAGGACCCGGTGGTGGACACAGGAGGTCAGGGATGCCATCAGGCTGGAGAAGGATGCCTTCTGTGTATGGTTTACATGGGAGACTTCCTAAGCAGCAGTGTAGTAAGTCGAAGGCTTCAGCAGTCAGAGAAGCAAAATCCCAGGTGTGGGATAAGTTTGGAGAGACAAAGGAAAACAACTATCAAGTGGGCTCAAAGTGGTTGTGAAAAGCCATCAGGTGACTCAGAAGGGAAAGGCAGGACCTCACCCAGGCTGTTCTTTGCAAGGGGGGAGAAATGCTGGCTTGGACTGAGAATTTAGTCTGGCAGTGGAAGGAAAACTTTGAGGAGTTCCTGAACTTGATGGACACACCAACTGTGGAGGAGGCAGAGCTAGAAGCTGATATCCACTTTGGTGGCTTTAGAATTTTACTTTTTGTTTTTTTGCAGATGATGTGGTCCTGTTAGCTTTAACTAGACTGTGCACGCCAACACAAATTGGGACAGAGTTTGAAGCAATGAAAATTAGGATCAACACCTCCAAATCTGAGGCCATTGGTCCTTGGGAGGTGAGTTACTGCCTCCAGTGGAGATGTTTAAGTACCATGGGGGAATGTTCACAACTAAGGGAAAATGGCACAGTTAGATCGACAGGCAGATCGGGGCTGCAAGTGGAGTTATGCAATTGCTGTACTTATCCATAGTAGTGAAGAAGAAGCTGAGTCTGAAGGCAAACCTCTCAATTTACCTGTCACCTTATGTCTCTATTCTCACCTATGGTCATGAGCTTTGGATAATGACGGAGGTTGCAGGTACAAGTGGCTGAAATTAACTTTCTACTCAGGGTGGCTGGGCTCTTCTTAGAGAAGCGGGAGAAAAGCACAGACTTCCAGGAGAGGCTTGGAGTAGAACCGCTGACTTTCTGCTTCAAGAGGAGCCATTTGAAGTGGTTCTCTGCAGGGGTTTTATGGGCACAACGAGCTGGGGGTAAGACCCAGGGCCCACTGGGAGGGATTATACTACCCAGATAGCCTGGGAACAGTTTGGGATCTCACTGTATGTGGCTTGGGAAAGGGACGTTTGACTCTCACTGCTAAGACTGTCACTGCCCCATGACCTGGTCTTCGATTAGCAGTGGAAAATGCATGAATGAACATCCTTAGCTAACAGCCTGATTGCTTCAAACACACACCTCAAAGCAGGGATGAAAAGACAAGATATTTAAATATTACACAAATAACTTACCCAAAGCTTGACATTTAATGCTGCATTAACTAAACACTTTTTGTGTCATATGAAGGCTGTGTATCTGGAAAAAAAAGAGTCTTTGGTCTAACTGTGAAATCAGGAACATACATAAGTTTCTTATTTTTTTTTAGTTTATGGCTCTTCAGCTAAGTTCAGTTGACATGGCCAACATGTTGCTTGATGAATTTTTAACAGGACAGTACTCATATGACAATGAGCCGTATGGTGTGACCTGTTCTTTTTATCATCTTATTTAAATGCTTACAAATATTAGCCCAATAAATGATATATTTTCTGTAAAAGTTAATTCTTGGTTCTCAATGAATCTTAATAAACAAGTTCTCAATATTATACAAAGATCTTGTGCTAGATGTTCAACTTTTCCTGTTTGATACTTGACCTTGTCTTACATCATAAAATGTTTCTATGATAGTGTCTAATATTCATAGTACAATCAAAATATATTTATAAGTGCAGCTTAATGTATTTATAATTAAACAAACACAGCACAAATAAAGTATGTGAAGGGAGGCTGGATTGAGACCAGGACCACAGGCAATGGAATAAAGAAAATAGGCTATTGTCACTAGGGGGTATAATACATAGTAATTTTGCAAAAGACCACATTAAGGATGTTATGTTTCTTCAGTCCAGCAGGTGGCTACAAAGTGACACTGTGTACTATATATTTTCCCTGCTGCCCACTGGGATGGTCAAATGACTAGGTGTTTGCCTGGCCAATTCATAAAGTAATAGGGTTAAGAAGTGCATAAATTCCTGGATATATGACATCAGAAGTACTTTCCAGGATTTATCTGGAAGCTGTACAGGGCCAAGTCTTAAAAACACCATCCTGCAAGTCTTATTTTCAAAGTTGCACTGGGAGGAGAGACAGAGAGAGAGAGCAGAGACTATAAAAGGTATGGGAGGTGAGAATTGTGAACTGCGTGCATAGTGGACTGGGTAAGGGCAATAGGGACCCTCAGATTAGCCAGAGATTTGATATCTTGCATAGGTAGGCCCAAGTAAGAAAGCAGGTGTTTTAGTGTTAATTTTGATTTTTTGTGTTCTCCCTCATTTCTTTATTGTTTTAATATATTTGGTTTATACACTGATGTTTTTTAAAAAATTGTGGCCTTTCTGAGACACATTATGGGTTTTGGATTAATTCAAGAGTAAGTGTATGGGTCGCAAACATATATGACTTCTTTTCTTCATTATGTAAAGCACTTTGAGCTACTTTTTGTATGAAAATGTGCTATATAAATAAATGTTGTTGTTGTTGTTGTTGTTGGCCATTATTGCATAAATTATAGAAACATACTGATAATCTTATAATATTTGCTGCTTACTACTAGATTTATTTCTGGTTGCCATTAGAGAAGATGCATTTATGCACATAAATAGAAAATAAAAATTATGTTTAACATTTGTTAACTTAAGGGTGGCACGGTGGCGCAGTGGTAGTACTGCTGCCTCACAGTAAGGAGACCTGGGTTCCCTTCCCGGGTCCTCCCTGCGTGGAGTTTGCATGTTCTCCCCGTGTCTGCGTGGGTTTCCTCTGGGTGCTCTGGTTTCCTCCCACAGTCCAAAGACATGCAGGTTACGTGCATTGGCGATCCTAAATTGTCCCTAGTGTGTGAGTGTGTGTCCCTGCCCGGGGTTTGTTTCTGCCTTGCACCCTGTGCTGGCTGGGAATGGCTCCAGCAGACCCCCGTGACCCTGTGTTAAGATAGGGTTGGATAATGATTGACTGACTAATTTGTCAACTTAGAAATATTGGGGTTTGATTTTTATCCAGTTCAATCCATGCTTGTTAGTAAATATAGCAGAAGTACAAAAAAAACGGCATTGTCTGAGATTAATGCAGTTTTGAAATGTATAGATGATACACACTAAGTTAATATTTTGCTTACACATGTATGCAAATTAATAAACACAGTGAATGTGTTTTATTTTGGGACAGCCCGGTGATGCAGTAGTTAATGCTGCAGCCTCACAGCTCCAGGGGTCAGGTTCAATGCCCTGTTGAGCAATTGTCTTTGACAATTTCCATGTTCTTGTCATGTCATCCTACGCATTTCCTCCCACATACTAATTATGTGAGTGTTAGGTTAATTGGTGCCTCTAATTTGGCCCCATATGAATAAGTGTGCCCAAGGCTGATCCCTGCCTTGCACTGAGTGCTGCCAGAATAATCTCTGATTCCCTAAACATATTCATGACATGGATTGAGAAATTACTATGAGTGTGGTTTATATTTTTTCTCTATTTTTCAATGCTAGTTTTTTTTATTTAAATGGTATCCAGTGGTGCTCCATTATTGGCTGAACACTGAAACCATACTCTAGCACAGTGGGATATACAATTAGTTTTATACAGTAACCACTGCTTCTCAAATGTCCAACCCATTGATTTTGCTTTAGCAAGATTGAGTAATTTCTACAGGCTGTTAACAGCGGTGGTGTCGCACTACACAACTGTGGGTAAGGAGTGCAAGCTGTGTCTTTAACTAGGCTTTGATTTATTTATACTTATGTAAATGAAAGCTATGAAAAGTTGTGCACAATGACAATCAGAAATAAGTCACTATGTGTTTTGGTCTCGTGCTGATTGAGTAGTAGTTAAATTCTGTGTGAGTAAACTTGAGGATTTGCCTTTTTTAAAACACACATTTTAATTTGTTAGTTAGTCTGCGACAACTAGCTCTTGGAAATTACAGTCATCTCAAAATATTTATAAACAAATAGATAACATCTATAACAGTAAACTACAAATTAAACAAATCAATGAGTTACAATGTGCATATCTTTGCACATACAATAATTGTTGCCAAGTAGTAGCAGTGTGACAATTTTAAAGTATAACTGATATTCGACAAGGTGCCTGTTCACCACAGAGCACCTACATACGCTGACCCACACTGGGGTCAGTTCAGAAATGCCAGTTAGCAAAACCTGCATGGTTTCGGGATGAGTAAGGAAAATCAGAATGTCTAGATGAAACCCCATGTTGACAGAGGGTGAAGTTTTAAGTCAATGTTTAGTTTGATTTGTTGAATGTGATTTTTGAAATGATTATAATTGTAGATATTTTGAAATTTAATTCTGTTACCTATTCACACATATTGTAGATAAGACCAGGGGTTTCAAAAACTTTTAAGTTAAGACCCCAAAATTTTGCCCCATCTGGACATGGCTCCCCACTAATATAAAGTCAATGTGAAGACTGAGCATGCTTATGTTTTATAGAATCATTATTGTCACCGTTTGGTTCCAGTTTTGATAGCTTTAAGCGCACATCTTCTTGTACGTTCAGACAATTCTTGTATTTATTTTTTAAGAAAGGGCAAAGGTAGCTGAATATTGGTGTCTGAAATAATAACTTTCCTCTGATTAATAACACTAAAATGAAATGTTGGGTATGTGTAATATATTGTTAATAATTGTTAACATTCGGCTTTGTTTGTCATTGTATGTTCTTCTGTATTAGCCTTTCAATTTCTAAAACTGTTCCAAACTGGATGATACACCAGACAAATTTTGCCAGAAATTAGAAATACTGTATTCTAATGTTGGGATACTGGACCTTGAGAAAGAGGGTCACAATGTGTAGACTACTCGTATAAGTGGAGGGGCTATGAAAGAGAGCAGCCACCTAGTAAGACAAAAATCAATCAGCCTTGGCGTGCAGTTCCTAGACAAGCTCGATCCTGTCATGTATTGGCTCAAAAAGGTGGAAAGTGTAGGGGCTGTTATTTTAAGACGACCCTATATAAACATTAAAAAAGTTTGAATTTGTGTGGGCACTGGATATGACAGAGAAGAATGCAGCCAGTTGAGAAAAACAGAAGTGAAATCTCACAGGGTCACTGAGAGATGGAGTGGTGGAACTTAAATGCAGATGACCATAGAGACTTGGGTTTGGCGCCTATGTAACCAACTGTCCTTTTAAGGCCCACTCCTCCCATCCCCATCATTTTTTGTTGTTATTTATTTATTTGGTTACCTGTATGTTCATTTTAAAACTACATGAGGTAATTTAAAGAGAACCTTTAAAACTGAAATTAATTTTTTTCTGAAGTTAAACTGCCAGGGCTACCACAACCACACGTGCAGGCTGGTAGACAAACAGAGGGTTTGAAAACCACTGAATTAGGAAATATTTGAGGATTTGTCTTTGGAAACATACTCAAGCACTTGTTAATTTCTTAGTGAGTGTTAATGGACAGAAATCTTAAGACCCTGACTACTATTTCTGATTGGTGCGATTGTGACTAGGCCCCTGGTATGTTTTAACTTTGATTTCCTTGGACGGCTGAGTATGTGTCATTGTTCAGCTAAACATAGTGCTAGTTTTTGAATTGGCTGTGAAATATGGTTATAAATTATTATGTGATCCATTACTTTGTATCACATTTATTGTAACATAATAAGTACAAAAATAATAATGAGGAGAAAAATTGTTGCCGTCATAGAGTTCTTGGTACTTTGTTACTTTTATTTTCACTTCTGCCCTGGCAAATGCCTCAGTCTTTTTATGAGAAATATTTAAATCACACAATACTTCCACTAACATTGTTAAGAGTGGGATAGTGTTGTTTGTGTGATATGCTGCGCTAAATCTAACACTTCCTACAGCAATTCTAAATTAATCTGAAATCATGTGAATGACTACAGCCTAGCACATGAGGCCATTTAAAATGACATGTGATGCTATGAGCACTTGGTTAACACAAAGTAGTGTATGATTGGTTTTACTAATTGCTGGGGTATTAATCCTGAAAAATTGTTTAGTTACAAATATTTTCATATAAAAATATCTAAAATATATTATAATCCTGAAACTACGGGTAAAATGTCCACATTTACTAAAAAACCCATTCATTCTTTCATTTCTTGAACTTGCTGAGGGGCCTTAGGGAATTAGTATAAAATTCACCTTCCTTTCAAACTTCTATTGGAAGCACACAAGTGAAAGAAAAAATGGAAAGAAAAAAAACAACAACAGTATCAACAAAAAATACAAGATTCCACCTGGGTGTACAGTAAGAGAGTAGTGGTTAAGTATAAGTTTAGATGGGTGTCTTCCTGCTGATGTTGGAGTATGAGCAAACCATTACATGCTAATTAGTGCTTGACAATCTAGCAGAGTTAAGAAGAGTAAAAGAGAGAAAGAGATAGAAAGAGACAGAAGAGGAAAGTCTGGGGTGCATGCAAGAGGCCCATTAAAGGCCTGCTGCTTTAGAAGCTGGGCACCGTCCAAGACTGTCCTCAAGACTCTAAACCCAAAGGTTATTCTAGAAATTGAACAACATGCAGCACCGGGATGAGGTTTAAAGGCCACTCTGTGCCACTCGAGTTGGGAGAAAGAGAGGCCTGAGGAAGGGAGAGAGAGGGGAGATAAGGAAGAGTGCTTTTCTGGTAACTGAAAGATTGGAAAGTTGAGGAGCTGCACTGGCTGGCTGACAGAGGCAAAGAGGATTTTAGCTTCTGTTTGTTTTTCTTTTTATAAATCACATTCTTTTGATAATCATCAATAGTAAGTATGTTTTTGGCTGCTAAAACAAACATTATTTTGATTCGCTAGACCTATTTTTGTGCATTTATTTCTAATAGGCACTCTACTTATAACACTGGAATGGTCATACAGATGCAGTTCAACTGAAGCCAACAACCTTTTCTAGATTTAGATTGATGAAAATAAATAATAACACCATTTTAATACTGCCTGAAGACTGAAAACAGAAACAGGGTAAGAAGGCCTCCATTAGGAAATACCCAGAAGGACCTTAAACAGAAACCTCACACTTCTTAAAATAACAACAAAATTTAAAAAATAGATACTTATTCATGTGTAAAAAGTATAACATAGACAATGCCTGCTCTTCAGAAATGCCAGGGGTGAGATGCTAAGAAAAAAATGGACTAGACAAAGGTATGGGGGGTTGGGGGATAGACATGTCAATGTTTTGCAGTGGCATTTTCCTGTTCCATATGCATTTAGGCAGAGTGGTACTTAGCTCTGTGGAGAGTGACTGTCAAATATTGTCCTGGACCCTAGTAGTTCATCCCTTCTTTCATATGGCACCTACCTTTAATCACTTTTTTTGTTCTGTTATTAAGAAACACTACTTATGTAGCAGCCTCATAATAAAAAGAATAAGGATTAAAATTAAAAGTACAGAATTGCATCTGTGATCTAGCATTAATGATGTGTTACCTTTCATGTTTGGATTGTTTCCTGGTTTGTATACATTTCCCTGATTTACTACCTTTATGTTTTTATATAAATATTCATAAATCGCAATCTGATTACTTGGATGGTTATTTACCAGGTAGCACTTGTGGGTGGTCAGCCAATCGGCAAACATCCATCACGTCCTCTCAGTTGCGCAGAGTAGGTAACCAGCCTAAAAATCGCATTCCAATTTAGACCTGTGAATGTAATACTCTAATCTTCACCCTGTCAAGTAAGTGAACCAGCCACTGTGGTGCAACGTCAGAAGTTTTGCCTCAGGCGCTGATGTCCGAGTTTCGATCCCAGTAAGTGGAAGCAAAGGTGCATGCACCTGATGAGCCAAAATTAGGGTGAAACATATGTCATGTACTTTTTGTAGTATTTGGCAGGTACTGTATCACATATATTGTATACAGTGTATATATACTGTGTATATATGTATGTATGTATAAATATATATACAGTATATATAGATGTGTGTGTGTGTGTGTGTGTGTATGACACTTCAATCAATCAATCACATTGGTTGTACTTTAGCAGTTAAGCAGTTAAGGTTGTCTTTTCTCAGTGGTTTCATTTACCAACGTGCTTGCCTCCATTGTCTATCTGTGGCTACGTGAGTTTCTCTCTCTTCTGAGGTTTTGTTTTGCCGATGTGCTCGCCTTGCTGGTGTATTAGCTGCTAAGTGAGTTTCTCTCTTTTCTCGGCCGATTCATTTTGGCGACAGAGTCGCTTTCTTTGAGCTTCATGCTGTAGCCTCGCACTTCCGGGCCGAACAGACAGACAAACACACTTCTACATGTAGGCATTTATATGTAAGATATATATGTGTAGATTGTAAAAGGTGACAAGATAACAAAAGAAGGCTTGGAGCACCAGGGGTGACCCCATTTAATATATAGAAGTAGTTGAGGAGAAAAAGGAGAGAAAGTCAGATTGTAAATGTAAAACTGATGTAAAGGTTTTACTCTCTAGATGCCTCAGGAGTTCACTGTAATGTTGCAAATAAACAGTCTGTTTAGGGGAAAACTCTTTATCAACAAGTATTTCAATTTGTTAAAAAACACAATCATCATTGTTTTCATGTTCGATATGACTTGATGTGCTTTTTTTTCAATTTGGAGAAATAAATTGCTAAAGTCACACAAACACAAGTGTATAATATGCACTCAAACAGCTAAACAGTAGGCCACTTGGCATTCTAATTAAAATCACTGTAGGCATACAATATCTAGCAGCATACTTCACATTTACACCGTACTCCCACATGCTATTGAATAATTCCAGAAAGTTTTGGGTTCCCCCTGTGTATATACTGTACATATATACATTAAAAAGACAAAAGGCACATTTTTTCCCAGATGGAAAAAAAATTAATTGCAGTTAGACATACATATGAAGTGTCAAAAAAATATAATTCAAACTATAAAAAGTAATATGATTAAGAACACAATAGGTAAAGATTTATAATTTGTTCTGTAAACCTTAACAGGTTTAGTAATGTATACTAAAGGACATTCCATTAAGAATTCTGATTAGAGAAGCGCACTTTTGTTTTGGTCTAATGAGAAAAGTGTAACACCTGCCCTTTACTGAGATGGCAATTAAAACATTACAATGGTCTTTTAGGATCAGTTGCCAAGTAGCAATTGGGGAAAAGGCCAAGTGTAAGGTCAGTAAGATGCACTGGTGCCAAATGATACTATAAGCTTGGAGCACAAATGTTACACTGACGAATCTGTTATACTAAAACCATTCAAACAGTACAAAGTCATGGAAATGCTGCTTCCTCTAAATGATTAAATATCTAAACAAAACGTAATGCTTTGAAAGCTCAATGGACATAAAATAAATCAACCTATCAGACATATATTTATCTCAGTTAATCATTTGACTTTTTTCAAATGGAAAATAGTTCTACAAAAGAAGAAAGTATATGATTTAATAAATATCTTCAATTGGCAGAAAGGTCTCCAAGATGTTATGTTTCTCTTGGGAGAAACATCATTTCTCCTCCATCATCTGTTAAACATATCTTTCACTAACATTTTTACGTGTGCACGTGGTCTAGTTTTCAGATGTGCAGAAAAAAAAAAACAGCCACACTTCTGCATGTCTTTTCTTATGTTAAAGGATGATTCTAAAGTTGCAATAAATGTATAATCCTGTGCAATGAAATAGTGATGCACTACATTTTGAATCATCAGCTTAACTTATACAATATTTATGAATATACAAAGTAAAGCAAAACAATAAACAGGTAAGCCAGGACCTCTCACTTTTGAAATCACATCTTGAGCTTTAAAAGATCAATTGTGTGCCAAATATCTTATGCTCATCATGTATCAGCTCCATTCTTCATTGAGGTTTACAGAATACCTTGCTAGTTACAAGGTCTGCATTGTGGTGCTGAATGAAGCTGTTTCCTGGGTAGCAAGCTAATCAGCCCTTCGTTGCCCTCGTGCTCCGAAGTCTTCATTCAGAAGAGGAGCCCAAAGTGGGGACTGTAATGGTATGGATTGTTTGAAATTAACTCAAACAATTCTCTTTATTATGTGCTAAGAAGTGTTGCATTTGATTTGATTTTTTCTTTTTTATTAATGGCTGTTTAAATTACATTGCTTTTGTCCTACATAACTTAATTTTAATTACAATATATCAGTATGCCACAATTTTTTTAATGAAATGAGACTTTTTAAGAGTGTATATTCCATAAAATTTTGAAATCCTAATGAATGAGAACCATATCTAAGGCAGAAAAACTAAAAAGGGATAAAATGTAAATTGTTTAAGAAAGATTTGCAATAGCCAGGAAATCACTAGAGTCAGCCTCAAATGAGTTAGATTAGGAAATAATTGAAAATTAAGCTTATTAACAAATTGTTTAAATGCAAATAAACATGTATTCCTACTCACAAACTATGGTATATTAAATTAGAATATTTCTTTCTTTAGCTGCAAAAATGCAAAAACACAAAGATTACTCTAATGAATAAAATATATAAATATTAGGCTGAATAAATCATGCATTAAAAATTGTAAATTATATGTGTGAAAAAAGTGATCATAAAACCTAACTAACCCTAACGCTAAATCTTTCTTTCAACAATAGGTAATTGCTTTGAAAAAGTAAAAGCAATAGGTTTTGATCACATGTTCAACAAAATGTGAACTATTCTCAAACAAATGCAGAAAACTGAAACTTTACTAAGTTTACTAAAGACTGTATTTATATATAGTTAGACACTTGAGCATTGGAGTGTTTTATGGCCTTTGGGGAAAAAGGAAAATATTTGGAAGGATAGGGGTGTGGCTAAGCATCTCTAACATATGTTCCGTTTGTTCCCCTAGAGTAAAGCAGAAATCTCTGGAAGACGTAAGATGTCATTTCCCACACATATTCTCAAGCCCTGCTCCCTCCAGTTTATTCAATATTTAAACTGTTGTCCACTCAGAAGTTGGCATTCAATCTTGGCTCAGCATTAGACCAGAATGGAGCTCCTCTAGTCTAATCCTTTTCACCTGGCTACTAGCCATCATTTTGTTTATGAAAGTTTTGTGCCATCATTTTGTCCCCTGGATACCTTTATTGCAACTTCCTCAACCTTTGCTTTGACTTTTATCTTCTTGTGTTTACTTCTTAACCTAGCTTCCACTACTCTTTCCCATAGCTTCATGCTGTGGCTCATCAATTTTGTCTCCCTGTAGTTACTACAATCCTGCAAATCCCCTTTATTCTTAAATATCAGCACTAGTACACTCCTTCTCCACTCCTCAGGCATCCCCTCACTTTCCAAGATTCCATTAAACAATCTGGTTAAAAACTCAACACACTCTCCTCGCTTGTGAGTACATTTCCATCTTTATCCTTTATTACCCTAACCTGCTGCACATCTTTCCCAGCTCAGTCCCTCTGTCTAGCCAAACAGTACAGGTCCTTTTCTCCCTCCTTAGTGTCCAACCTCTTATACAGCTCATCATTCGCTTTTTCTTTAGCCTTTGCCACCTCTCTCTTCACCTTGCACCTTATCTCCTTGTACTCTTGTCTACTTTCTGCATCTCTCTGTCTATCCCACTTCTTCTTTGCCATCCTCTTCCTCTGTATACTCTCCTGTACTTCCCCATTCCATCACCAGGTTTCCTTTTCCTCCTTCCTCTGTCCAGATGTCATGCCAAGCACCCTTCTTGCTGTCACCCTTAGTACATCTGCTGTAGTTCCCCAACTGTCTGGTAATTCTTTACTACTGCTCAGTGCGTGTCTCACCTTCTCCATAAACTCAACCTTGCAGTCTTCCTTTTTCAACTTCCACCATTTGATCCTTGGTTCTGCCCTCACTCTCTTCCTCTTCTTGACCTTCAACGTCATTCTATAGACCACCATCCTATGCTGCCTAACTACACTTTCCCCTGCCACTACATTGCAGTCTTCAATCTCCTTCAGATTGACTCTTCTGCATAGGATGTAATCTACCTGTGTGCATCTTCCGACATTCTTGTACGTAACCCTATGTTCCTCCCTCTTCTTAAAATACGTATTCACCACAGCCATATCCATCCTTTTGGCAAAATCCACTATCCTCTGACCTTCTTCATTCCTCTCCTTGACACCATACCTAAACATCACCTCCTCGTCTCCACTGTTATCTTCACCAACATGCCCATTGAAATTCGTTCCAATCACCACTTTCTGTCCCTTGGGTACACTGTTCATCACTTCATCCAACTCACTCCAAAAATCTTCTTTCTCACCCATTGTACACCCAACTTGCAGGGCATATGCACTAACAATATTCATCATTACACCTCCAATTTCCAGCTTCATAATCATTACTCTGTCTGACATTCTTTTCACCTCCAAAACACTCTTGACATGGTGTGGATAGGAAGAGAAATGGAGTAGGGGTTATTCTGAAGGAATCCACACCATGACAGAACAATTTGAATCCACCTCCGATCCACCTGGCCTTACACCCCTTCCATTTAGTCTCTTGCACGCACAATATATCAACCTTCCTTCTCTCCATCATATCTGCTAACCCTTACCAGTCATACTGCCAACATTCAAAGTTCCTACCCTCAGTTCCACTGTCTTTACCTTCCTCCTCTCATCCTGCCTCCGGACACGTCTCCCCCCCCCTCTTCTTCTTCTTCTTCTTCTTCTTCAGCAAACAGTAGCCCAATTTCCACCAGCACCCTATTGGCTAACAGTACTAGTGGTGGTCATTGTTAACCCAGGGCTCGACCGATCCAGTATGGAGATTTGTATTGTTGTCCGCATATTGATTTGGTAAAATTTTACACCGGATGCCCTTCCTGACATAACCCCATTTATCCATGCTTGGGACTGGCACGAAGAAACACAATGGTTTGTGCATCCCCTGTGGCTCGGTTTATCAATTGATTGATTCATTTGCTTTATTATTTGTCCTGTGAGTTTTTATTATTGTTTTTATGTTACCTTTGTTGCATGTATCCGCTGTAAACTTCCCCTTGGAATTAATAAAGTGTTCTTAAGCTAAATAAACAACAACACAATAGACATTGGCTTTGATTAAACTGTCATATACAATATGTCATGGTATATTTGATTAAAATTCAGTACAAGTCATGCTGCTAAAAATCCAGTAGATTGCAGAGTCGAGCAAATCAAAATAATAGTATTCCTGGAGAAAACAGACCTCTAAAAGTTCCAAGAAAGTTAAGTTAAAGTTCTGCAATTGTGGCAAGTAGTCACCCTCAAGATTTTTTTTGGTATCCTAAAATATCAAACATTAGTACTATATGTACAATAAAATATGATGGTCTAGTGCTGTGCCAGTTACCACTGATGCCTATGTTTTCCAGTCACCGTGATGTCTTGTTCCATGGATAGAAAAATGGGTGTGATCAAAGAACAAAAGGCACCAAGTGCCACAGCAGCATACTGAAAAGAAAAATAAAATAGGAAAAAGATTGGAAAAAGTTGTTAGGGATTTGCAATGTTTTCTTTAAGACAAAAAAAAATCAACATTTTGTTTTTCAAAATTTCTTAATAAATTTATAGTATGATTTGCTGGCATTTGTCACCTACTTATTAGACACCCAGTTAATTTGTTAGAAGTCCACTACATGTTGCTAAAGAGGAATGGATAAGGAAGGGCCTAATGGTATTTTTTTATCAACATATGAAGGAGTGGTAGTTAATACTGATGTAAGTAAATACCAAAAGACTTGATTTACACATTGTGAGTATATTGATTTACAAAGAGTAACTGAATTTCATTTGAAGATATTTAACAAAAATGGAATAAGGTAAGTTTAAAGTCCAATTTTATTTGTTGAAATGCATCCTTAGACCAATTACTAAAATCACAGTACTATTTCTCTTAACACTAGAATTACCAGAGCCTACGAAAAAACTCGTAGATCTGGCCCACCTTAAATCGCTTCTTAAATCCGTTCACACCTCTCCGCCAGCATCCTTTGTCCTCTAAATGTGCTGATAAAAGACAAGCTGCCAGCAGCCGGCTATTCCATCCCCGCCACCGACTTAGAACGTGCGCAAAGTTTTCCCAGCTCATGCCTTGATTGATTATCTGGGAGTGAAGTGGAGTTTTACAGTGGAAATAATAGATTGTTATTTGGAACACACGCATTTCATGCATGTTCCGTTTCTACAGTAATCTGTGTAAACACATTGTTAAAACAGAAACTTTTTCATATTTTAGTAATAAATGTTACCAAATGTAGTAGGCATAAACTATAGAATGTGTAAAGCCGGAGTTCCAAAGATCAAATAAACACTTTCACAAAAGTTTCACAGAAGCTACAACAGTTTCTGTGGCGTAGCGCGCCAAGATTTGCTTCTTAGAGCACAGTGCTGTGCCTCACAGACCTGAGTTCGATTCCCTGCTGGGGATAAATAGTTGCTTTTTTTTAACCTCAAACGGACATAAAATGTATAAATTGGTATGCACTGTCAGTTAATGAGATCGTTATATTTTCATATGAGATGCTCCTTTTAAAATATTTTTTTAACAATTGAGACTGCAATTAACATGAAGAACTGTCCTTATAACTTATTTTTAAGATCCATAACACACAGACAGACAGAGCAGTGCGTAATAGAGAGACAGACAGGCAGAGATATATAAATAAACAGGGAAGCCACATGTACTGAAAGAAATAAAAAAGATCAACATGTGCGTTGTCCCTGCAGCACTGAATAAGCCCACGAGCTGTAACATCTCCCCTCCCCCCATCTGACTCTCTAAGTAACAGCACAAGTACAGACACAAACCAAGTGCACTCAAGAGTGTCCGGTTCCATCCCTACTCACTCCTATATTTGCCGTTTTCAGTAGTAAGCTGCTCTTTTTGTTAATATTATACAGTACACACATGCACTTGGTTTGCGTCTGTACTTGTGCTGTTACTTAGTCAGATGGGGGGAGGGGTGATGTTAGAGCGTGCGAGTTATTCAGTGCAGCAGGAACAACGCACATGTTGATCTTTTTTTCTTCTTTCAGTACATGTGCCTTCCCTGTTTATTTATATATATCTGCCTGTCTGTCTCTCTATTACGCAGTGCTCGGTCTGTCTGTGTGTTATGGATCTTAAAAATAACAGTTATAAGGACAGTTGTTCATGTTAATTGCAGTCTCAACTGTTAAAAAAATATTTTAAAAGGAGCATCCCACATGAAAATACAACGATCTCATTAACTGTCAGTGCATACCATTTTATAAATTTTACGTCTGTTTGAGGTTAAAAAGAAAAAAAAAGCAACACTTTATCCCCAGCGGGGAATCGAACTCAGGTCTGTGAGGCATGGCAAAACTACAATGATCTGAAAGGCAAATCTTAGCGCACTACGCCACGGAAACTGTTGCATCTTTCTCAAAGCTTTTGTGATAGTGTTTATTTGATCTTTGGAACTCGAGCTTTACACATTCTATAGTTTATGCCTACATTTTGTAACATTTATTACTAAAATATGAAAAAGTTTCTGTTTTAACAATGTGTTTACACAGATTACTGTAGAAACGGAACACACATGAAATGCGTGTGTTCCAAATAACGATCGTATTATTTCCAGTCTAAAACTCCACTTCACTCCCAGATAATCAATCAAGGCATGAGCTGGGAAAACTTCGCGCATGTTCTAAGTCGGTGGGGGGATGAAATAGCCGGCTGCTGGCAGCTTGTCTTTTATCAGCACATTTAGAGGACAAAGGATGCTGGCAGAGAGGTGTGAACGGATTTAAGAAGCGATTTAAGGTGGGCCGGATCTACGAGTTTTTTCGTAGGCTCTGGTAATTCTAGTGTTAATAAGCATTATCATTGTTGTCAATCACAATTTTGCTGATAAAATACTTTCAAAGCTTACTATTAGGCACAATACATTCCTATTGGCGTATTGATGAAAGAATGATGAAACTCATTGATATATAACAAATACGTTCAAGTTTTGAAGCAGAGGATCTATGAAAATCTTTCCTAGCATGTCGTCAGCAACAGCAATATAATAGTTAACAAAGAGAAGACAAGTGAATCTTCCAGGAATTACATTTCAATTATCTAGTTTTTGATTGTCTAGTTTTATGGGCATCATAATAGTTTCCCATAATGAGTCCAAGTCTGTAGAGTTCTCTAGTTCACACCTCCTCCTTGTGTCTGCACAGCGCTCTGATTTACCCCAACATCCTAAGGTTAGGCTCATTGACCTAAACTGGCACTGTAAATGCATATATGACTGTACCCATCAAAGGATAGGCACTCTGTCAAGGTTTGTTTCTGTCTTGTGACCATTACTTTCATGACTGGCTATAGACCTGTATGAAACTATATTAGAAAAAGTATTTTTAGAAAAATTAATGAATGTTAAATAATTTAAGGTGCATAAATTTAATATCCATGGTGAAGTGTAGTGAACTGAAGCTCAGCATTTTGCATTGTAAGAATCAAGGTTGTTATAGTTTAGCCTTTTTATATTAGTTTTTATTTCTATGGTTTTTTTTTTACATTACTTGGAAATTCTGTTTAGTTTAAGTTTTCCTTCATGTATTTTTACTTTTAATTTAGTTTTTATTTCACAAAGATATTTCTATTTTATTTTTATATCCATTAGTTTCAGTTTTTGTTTTAATAATTATGGCATGGAGCTACTACGGAGTTTTGTTTTGTGTCACAATCAGGTAGAATTGTACATTTATCAGATTTGGATATTAGTTTAATGTTAGTGGAAGCTTACTACACTACATGGTTTATTATCTGGTTTTGTTTCTCTGATAAAAACAAGCATAATCAAAACCATATACTGAATGCAAACAATTTTATCATTTTTAAAATATTTTCTATGTCATTTGTGCTGAACAAATGTGCGCTGACTGTTGATACTTTTCATCTTTTCCTTTTATTGCACAGAATGGACCAATTTGTAATGAAAAATAGGTGAAAAAGTTTGAGGGTTTTTTACTCTAAATGTCTACAGCGCACAACATATCCTGCTCCAAGACAATGTGCTTATAATGCCTTCAATATTACATTCAAAAATCTCCCATACTGGCCTTTGTTATTTTCTTCCACCCATATTGATCTCTGATTCCATCTCAGGTACATAACATTTATAGACAGAATTTTGCCACCTGCAGGCCTGAAAACATATCAAAAATCAGAAAACAGATTCTACTGTGTTCTGACAGGTGTGATTATAAAAATCATGGGGGCTTAGGAAGAACAAGGGGGTATTTTTCGTACGTCGCTTAAATCATCCGAGATCAGATGCCACATCTTGGATAAGTTAATGCCGGTGACACTCATCCGGGATAGGTCGGTTTTTCAAACGCAGCCGTGTATTAGATTAGTCTAGCTGGATCTAATCATACGAGATGAATGCGCGCGCGCGCGCCTGCGCTGAGTGAAAAGCCCATATATATTGAGTCTAGAAAACATGATCAGCAAGTCTTTGATAGGCTGTAACAAAATGAAGAAAGAACACGCGCATTTTTTTTTCACACAAGCGGCGCAAGACCTTTTATTCGAAGGACATGAAGAATTTCAAGATTTAATATGCAAAAGGGGTAACACTGCAAAAGCAGCCCAGACCAGAAAAGATGGCTGGCAAAAAGTGGCTGACAAATTAAACGCTAAGTAGTGCACGTTGTACTTACTGAATGCAGCGTTTCATTTCCTATGTGTCAGATTAATTATTATTTAATATGTCATAATTCCATATCAAACGTGAGCACAAGGAGAACATGGGAACAGGTTAAAGGGAAGTTCAAGAATATACTTCAAACTGGTAAATATTGGTATATAACTAATTAAAGAATTGTTGACATAAATAATCATATATAACATAAAAAACATTAATTTTAAAGCTAATAAGAAGGCAGACAAGCAAAAAACAGGTGGAGGTCCACGCGGTCCAGACAAAATGCCCATCGCCCTGTTTCTGAGGGCATTCCAGGGGGAAGCTCCTCCTCAGAACCAGTGGCAGGATGCAGTGGTCACTTCATTTCAGGTAAAGGATGGTCATTGCATATATTTGTCCTCCATGTGTGCTATAGGTATGTTCCATATAGCCCTCTTTTTTGTTGGGTCAGTTGCAGGGAATGTCATATCCCTTGAACCTGTGTCTGACCAACGAGATATTGACGAAGGTCAAATATTTGATGAAGACACTGTGTGTGATTATTCATCAGGAGGAGAGGTACATTTTCCAAATAATGTTTGATCAAACTCCACTCTGATCAGTTCCAAGTGCCCCAATCACATTTGGAAATCCTGGTAATGAGAATGTTAGGCTGATTGAGATTCTTCATGGAACTGTGGGTGTTTTAGCCTGTGTATTACCTACCTGCAATGGCATGAAACGCCTCTTTTATTGTCTGCACACGCAGGTGTCCAGGAAACACTATGAAAACCCGAAGGAAATATTTCAGAGCCAAACAGACTTTACGAATTGCCTGGCAAACTGCACTTTTAGTTAGATTTTCCGCATCGCCTACAGTATATAAAAAAATGCCGCTTGTAAAAAACCTCAAAGCAATGCATACTGTCTGTGTGGTTGTGAGAGCCCGACTTTGCCTAGTTTGACTTCGAATATAAGGTGCTAATAAATCTTTGAGGTACAATATTCCCCCTCGGCTAAAGCGGTATCTTTCAAAAAGAATTTCCTCCAGGAGCAATAAAGGATCTTGCCGATCGCACAAAACCCTCTCTATATGAAATTCTCTTCGTATAATTTGCGCACCAATATCAATTGGTCGCTCATTCATGAACGACGAAGCCATGACTGGATGACTTCCACGCATCGTCACTGATTACGTGTGTGAGCTAATCCTTGTTTACATAGAACAAACCTGCTCCGAGCAGGTTTGAGGATTAGGATGTGTTGCTATGACAACACTTCCAGCAAGAGTTCGAAAAACCGACAGATCCAGGATCAGGCCAAATCGTCAACAATTACATCCGGCTAAACGACTAATCCACATATGAAAAATACCCCCCAGGACTCTTAGACTTGAATCAGTGTGCAGACCCCAACTGGGCTTCATTGGTGGAAACAAAGAAAAACATGCAGTTAGTGTCAAGGTTAGGGGCAGTGAGACTTGAATAGCTCATGCATAATAACAGTAAACCCTTAATGAACAGAGTAAGTTAAAGGTGTATGGATGGGTACAAAATGACAGAAACAGCATCTGAGATTAAGAACAATAAATACATTATCTAAACTTGTTTATCCACAGCAGGCTCACAGGAAAACTGGAGCCTACCCCAGCAGGTCTGGATGCAAAGCAGAAAAATCCCTGGTATGCATTATGTATGATATGGCTGATGTTAAGAACAAAAAGAATATGATATTTCAACTATCTATTTTGAGAGAGAGAAAAAAATTTAAAAAAGGGGGACAAATATTTTAAAACATAATTCTTCTACTGGATTATTTTCAATATATCAGGTATTTTGAACTGTGAATATAAACTAAAAAAAATATGGAATAAACACAAAAACACATTAGTATGCTTAGTTTTTCACCAGTTGACAGACTCTCTTCACCTGCCTACCTGTAGTAGTTTTGTAGTACCTGAAGTTTGTATTGCTTCATTGTTAAACAACTATTTTAAAGCAAAAGTGATTGGTCAGTAACAATATGCTGATCTTGTATGATGACCTTGTGCAAAATGGCAGGTGAATTATTGTGAACAAAAAGCAGCCACCTGGGAAATAAACTGAAACGTTACTCACTCATGATTTTTCTGTCCATACACAAATGCTGTGTGAACATCCACTGTCCTTCACCAGCTGTAGTTCACTGGATGAATATATGTGGGTGGCTCGTGGTGGATTACTTTCTGTTTTAAAGTTAAAAGTTACAAGGGTTAAAGACTAACGGCAAGAATATTCATTCAAAAACAAAAACTAAAAATATTTTTAGTAAATTATTATTTTATTTCAGTTAAGTCTTTCCAGCTACTTAAATAGTTTCGTTTAGTTTTAGTTTTTCATTTAGGTTTTGTTCATTTTATTTCAGTTTACGAAAATGTTTTTTTAATAATAGTTTCAGTTTGGATTTTAGTTTTCGTTAATAATAATAACCTTGGTCAGAATATACAGTAGTTTCAACAAACTTGGTTCAAAAATAGATATTCTCAATCTAGCAAACTTAGCTACAAGTACTGGTGCAATTTTTAAATACAGAAAACATAAGACACACACACTATTAATAAAAAATTACCTCTAAAGGCAAAACCTAAGTGGCTTATTTTTATCACTAAGTAAGTAGCTTATCCAAGAAAATATGAAGTACTGAAAATGTGCATACAGTATTTATCAGTATTTTGACTGCAAATTCATGCTTATGTATTTATACATGTTCATAATCAAGAGGAAATAGGAGCCCAGAATTATTGTGTTCTATGGCTGTAGCGGACGAGAAAAGCTAATGTTAATAAAATTTGATAGGTTGGTTTCTAGTATTTTAGAGTTATTAAAGATGAATACAATTGTATACACCATGGCACTTTTTATATTTATTTGATTAAAAGGAAAAGTTCTTAAAAAAAAAGTTTTTTTTATAAAAATAAATATTAAATAATCGCTTTTTGACTGGCATCATCCAGAATTTGGTTCCTGCCTTTTTCCTGATTAGATTTCGTCTTCATTTAACCCAGAACCAGATCAAGATGGGTTAGCACTGACTCAAAGATTAAAGTAGAATAGATACACTTTATTTGTCCCCAAGGGAATACCAAAAACTTTACAGAAGCTCAAGAGTAGGAAAAAAAGTATATATAAAATATTATAATATAAATACAATAATAAACAAACAACAACACCCTAATCCCCCAAACACACATCAGAACGTCTAGCATGGATAATAAAGTGGTGTTGCTGTTGTCAATAGCAGGCTTGCAGGTAGTGGTAAGATGATGAGACCTGTCCAGTTGTACCACAGGTTGTCATTTAAAGGCATTAACATTTGGATACAGTGGGTTCACAACAGGCACATGCCATTTAGAAGCCTTTTCCATCCATAGATTCCAGGTTGTAGACCAACATCCAAAATGACTCATCTTTAAAGTGTTCACAACTGAGTGAATCCATTTCTGTCTGAGTTTAAAAATAAGCATCAACAAAATGATGCAACCCCTTGTTAGTCAGTAATGTGAAAAAATTCAGACTGCACCTCAACGTCTGGATTGCACATTTCAGCTTTAATTGTAATGTGCTTGATTTTTAAGTATTTTATACATGTACGTTTCCAGACCCCCTCCTGCTTTTTCCACTCCATCTGATCATATCAAATGTAACCCGTTCATTATTAAATAGCGTCTGAAATAGGAAGTATAAGCCATTTCTATGCTTTATCCAAAAGGATAGTTTACTTGACTTTCTTCAGATTCAACAACAAAACAAACTGTTTATAATGTAAAGTACAAGAAAGAAATGGTGTCAAAATGGAGCATGCTGTTATTTTATATTTGAAAGAAAGGTTGTAGAGCTCAAAATGTATAATATTGTTTATTTTGTTAGTTCGAAACTGAATCAAACACTTTTATTTCTTATGTTATTATTTTGCTTTTACTGGGCCTTAGAGAGGCGGATTATATACAACATATGAAACTGGCATCTGTGTTTCTTGTTAAATGTGAAGAAGGAATAAAATAAAAGGCAATCCTTCTCATGTATATTTTTCTGAAAATTACAGAATTCACTTTCCTGGAAAAATACTGAATCATTCCAAAATTCATACCAGGCAATACTGGTGTGCTTGGAATGTACTTTTTTCCCCAATTTCTTTTACTTTTTACAGAATGTTCTTCTCATCTCCGGGTATGAAAGCTCTTCAAGATTTCTTTCATAATCCCAAAGGTTCATTTAATTTTTCTTGGGACTGACAAATAGGTCCTAGAAATAAATTATAAATGCTTGTGGCTTGACATTGGTTCAATGTAAATGATAAAGCCATCATTTATGGAAGGAAACAAAATTATAACACAAGTGGTCACTGTGAGGACATAGCCACATTTCTCTTCCTGATAGGCTAGCATAAAGATATCATCAAAGGAGTATTTCACAGGATTGTCATTTTTTATATTCAGTGATAGAAAGATTAATGTTTAAAAAATAACTTTATTTAGTATATATAAATTGCAGTTATATTAAAAGCATATTGTACTTGTAGAGACACTGGAAAAACAGAGTGAGGCATAATTAGTATGTGTGAGCAGAGAGAAAAGACTATCCTGATACTGAAAAATCTGAAAACAAAAAAGAATATTAAATGCACACTGTAGTATTTCAGATAAAGAGAATTCAGGGACCAAAGTAAAATGCAAGACACCCTGAATCTTGCATATGTATTTTCTTTGTTCATTGTGTTATTTATGCTTTGTGTAACCTTCCTCTATGCTGCTCTTTTCTTCAGTACACTTAAGGTAACAAAAGACAACAACATCAGTTGCCTTGAATTTCTGGTATTTTATTTCCTTGGTGTCTGGGAAAATAAAAAGAAATTCAATGTAATGGAGTCTCCTGCATGTGTTCTAGCCTGGGTACACCTTTTTATAACCTTCCTCCACCAAGCCAAATTCCCACCTACTGAAGACAGGATTAGTCCACCAAACTATGCCCTGGGCAGGATCCTGAAACACTCAAGTCTCCCAATAAAGGTTTCTGCCAATGTTAAATAAATCTTGAACAAAATGGGGCACAACAAATTTTGGGGAAATATAAATGATATATACTGTATGTATATATACGGTATATACAGTATATATATATATATATATATATATATATATATATATATATATATATATATATATATAATATATTTATAATAAATATTAAAAAAATGTGCTGACATTGTTTTTCCTCGAACCATCTCCACATTTTCAAAGATGCCTTAGTTTTGTAGAGAAAAGTAGTCCTGTATTGTGTGAAAGCCTAACATTTGCAAAATTTCTATTGACACAAGGACACAAAACTGAGAGACAGCTGGATAAAGCCTTGTCAAAGTTATAGTCCTAACCATGATATTATAGTGGGGAGTTAAAAAAAATGTATATTTATATGTATATATTTATATTTGTATGTATATATATATATATTGTGAAGAAAGCAAAATAACACAGTATAAACTTTTGGGGTTTCCGCCCCAGTTTACTGTAACAGAAATAGAGTAACGTCTCCACAGTACAAAGTAAATGGTCACATCGGACAAAGTATGAGGTAAATGGGGGAACATTTATACAGGGGGACAGGAAATTAAACAGAGGAATGCTGGGAAAACTGAGATGCATGATGGGAGATAGACGTCATCGTCTCGGAACTGGAGGGTAGAAGGGAACCCGGAAGTATGGCGTCTTTTTGTTTACTCTGGGCTTTATTACGGCGGAGAGTCCTCGTTCTGGCTGATGAAACAAGAAGAGAAAGGCTAGTACGCCGCCACTGTCCCTTGGCGTGAGTTGTCATGATGTGGTCTGAGTCCTTAAACAGCTCCCCATGTGCTCGTGTGTGACATGATCCCCCCTCCAGCTCAGACCTACCAGGATTGGGCGGCCCGAACCAAGAGGTCGTGAGCCTGCGAGAGTGCATCCGCATTGGCCTGAAGGTTACCCTGACGATAAGTGACAGTGAACTTGTACAGCTGCAGGTCCAAAAACCACCTGGTAACCTGAGGATTCGACTCCCTATGAAGGGCCATCCACTGGAGGGCGGCATGGTCCATCACCAGGGTGAATTCCCGACCCGGCAGGTAGTACCGCAGGTGAGTTACCGCCCACTTGATCGCCAGGGCTTCCCGTTCCACCGCTGCATACCTCGTCTCCCGGTGTAACAGTTTCCAGCTCAGGTACATCACGGGGTGTTCGACACCGTCGATACTTTGGCTCAACACAGCACCGAGGCCAGTGTCCGAAGCATCGGTCTGGAGAAGAAAAGGAAGGGAAAAGTTAGGCGTTCTCAAAATAGGTGCCAAAGTGAGGGCCAGTTTTAAGTCACTGAATGCTTGTTCCACGGCTTCATTCCACACCACATGCAAAGGGGCCTTCTTCTTTGTCAAACATATCAAGGGTGCTGCCCTCTCAGAGAAACAAGGTACAAACCGGCGGTAGTAACTCGCTAACCCCAAGAAAGCTTGCACCTGTTTCTTGAGTATCGGACGGGACTATTCCAAGATGACTTTTATTTTCGAGCACTGTGGTTTCACCATCCCCCCTCCTACCAGGTAGCCCAAATATTTGGCCTCGGTCAACCCAAAGAAGCACTTCCGGGGGTTGATACATAGACCGGCTTTTGCTAGCGTCAGGAGGACAGCGTAAACCTGTAATACATGTTCCTCCCAGGTGCCAGAAAAAATGACAAGGTCATCGAGGTAGGTGGCACAATAGGACTGATGGAGCCTATCTATCAGACGTTGGAAAGTTTCCGGTGCCGCGTGCAGCCCGAATCGGAGAACCTTGTATTGCCAGTGTCCACTAGGGGTACTGAAAGCGGTTTTCTCTTTAGCGGATGCCGTTAAGGGAATTTGCCAGTACCCTTTGGTCATGTCAAGTGTAGTCAAATACCAGGCCATTCCCAGCTTCTCGAGGAGCTCGTCGACTCGGGGCATGGGATACTCGTCAAACTTGGAGACCTGATTAAGACGTCGGAAGTCATTGCAAAATCTCCAAGATCCATCCGACTTGGACACCAAAACAATGGGACTGGACCACGGGCTATGACTTTCTACGATAATGTCCATGTCCAGCATCCGCTGAATTTCCAGCTCCACCTCAGCCTTTTTTGCCTCCGGGAGGCGGTATGGTCTTTCCTGGATAACCACTCCCGGGTCTGTCACAATATTGTGCTGAATCAGCGCAGTCTGGCCTTGTGCTTCACTGACCACTTCCGGGACGGACAGGATTGCTCTTTCGAGCTCCTGTCATTGGTGGGACATCAAATTGTTGCAGAGGTTAAGTGATATGGTTTTGGAGAAAAGAAGGAGGTTGTTCCTCCCTGGTCTTCCACAACTTTAATAAGTTCACATGATACATCCTCTCGGTCGGTCGACGATTTGGTTGGCTAACCAAATAGTCAACGAGTCCTTTTCTTTCTTTAACCTCGTACAGGCCCTGCCAATGGGCAAGCAGTTTTTGCTGAAATTCGCGTAGGGAGGAGTTCCTATTATAATTCCGGGCCTGCGCTGTTTGAGCCCGAGACATGTGGTCTTTTAGTATAGGTCTGATTTTATCTAATCGATCGTGTAATTGCGCAATATATTCCAACAGATTTGTGGTGGGAAGTGCCTCCCCTTCCCAACCTTCTTTTAGTAAGTCCAAAATGCCCCGGGGTTGGCGCCCATATAGAAGTTCAAACGGGGAAAATCCCGAGGAGGCTTGAGGCACCTCCCACTACGCAAAAAGTACTAAATGTAGGAGCTGGTCCCAATTCCTTCCGTCTGTGTTGACTACATTATGGATTATCTGCTTAAGGGTTGGGTTAAATCTTTCTACCAACCCGTCTGTCTGAGGGTGATAAACAGACGTTTTGAGATGCTTAATACAGAGTAACTTGGCCACCTCCCTGAACGTATCCGAAGTAAAGGGTGTACCTTGATCTGTGAGGATTTCCTTAGGTATGCCCACTTGGGAAAATAATCCTACTAATTCCTGTGCGACATTTTTTGAATTAGCAGCTCGCAGGGGAACTGCTCCGGGATACCGTGTTGCATAATCCACCATGACCAATATATATTTATGGCCTCTGGCCGAAGGCTCTAGGGGGTCCAATGAGATCGACTCCAATCCGCTCAAAGGGAACGTCAATAAGGGGAATCGGGATTAGAGGAGCTCGGTCCCTCCTGGGAATCTGGTGTAACTGACAGACTGGGCAAGACTGACAGAAACGGCGGACCTCCTCATTGATCCCGGGCCAATAAAATCGGAGTTTAATCCTCTCCAACGTTTTTTCACCCCCGAGGTGGGCGCTTAAGAGGTGGTCATGTGCTAGGTCGCAGACCTCCCGCCAGTAGGTTTGCAGCACTAACAACAACTTCCGTACCTCGCCTTCGTGTTCCGCAACTCGGTATAACAAGTCATTTTCTAGGACAAAGTAGGGTCTCGGAGGTGTGGAATCTAACGACGCCAGGTTGTCTGCGGATACAACAGCATTCTGGGCAAATTTCAGTGAATCGTCATACCACTGTTCTCTTTTAAATGATGCCGGCGCAGAGCAAAATTGAAAGTGTAGGCCGGCTAATACATCAGGGCCCAGGCCTGGAGCGCCGTCCTCCCGAGGCGGAACCCTACCCGGTTGTACTTCCAGATCGGGGTCCGTCTCTGAAAGGCGTCTCCCCGGGCCGTCCACGTCATCAATATTTGCCAATGAGCACGGCGTGGGAGCAGTTTGGATGGTCCCCTGACCATCCATAAGTAGACCCAGTTTGTGTACGGGAGTGGTGACAGTTCTACCGCATTTATTTTTAGACCAGTCTTGTCCCAATATAATGGGATAGGGGAGTTCGGGCAACAGCGCAACTAAAAGCTGTTTCGGAGTCCCCCTCCATGTTATATAACACCTTGAGGACCTGTATGATCTGTTTTCTCCATGCACACATGTTATACTCGGACTTTTAGCGAGCCATTGTCGCGGCAAAACATAATGGTGAGCAACAATGGTGATATTGCTCCCGGAATCAAACAAAGCCACCATCGAGTGCCCATTCACCAACACCATTTCCATATTCGTAAGTGCCAGAGGGTTTGATGGCGCACAGTACCTCTCTCCTCTCGCATAGCTGCAGTCCATCGGTTCCGCGTTGAGGGGACAGGTGGGAAGAATGTGCCCCACCTCGCCACACTTGAAACAGCGCAGCGGGATGAGCACCCAGTCTCTTGACTTTGCTGGCGGCTCCGTGGTGACCCGTCCTTGTTGGGCCATACGAGCAGGCTTCTCAGACCCCCCGATTTGGTTTACCGCAAGTTGTCGCTCCAAGACCTCCAGTAAGCCCATTCATATCCCGAAAGGACCTGCTGGGTGAGGTAGTCCAGCATGGCATATGCTAACGCCTCACAGGCTACCTGCTTAACCACCTGGTGGGCTTGATTAACATCTGGCCGTAGCCATCGCCTGAGTTTGCCCCAGAACTCGAATGCCTGGGCCCTAGCTGGAAGCTCCAGGTTGAACCGCCAGTGCCGCCATACCCTCGCCTGCTGGCCAGAGGTAATGCCGTAGCGTTTGTACAACTCGGCTCTCAGGAGATCATATTGGGCAGCTTCCTCCTCAGGGAGGCCGTGATAGGCCTGCTGCGCCGGACCCTTCAGGTAGGGAGCCAAGATGGATACCCATTCTGCTCGTGGCTACTGATTTCTGGCTGCCGTTCTCTCGGAGACGGTCAAATAAGCTTCCAGATTGTCGGTTTCTGTAAGGGGAACAATCTTGGGAGGTGGAGGTCGTGCGAGGTCTGGCATCGCAACTTCCGCGGCCGCCAACTGTCTCTTTGTTTGTGCGAGCTCTCTCTGTGTGGTGGCCTGGTCCACCTTGACCACCTGGAGTTTGTTTGCCAAGGTATTTAATACTGCATTTAAGTTCTGCCCTTCCGACATCTTCGGGCTTTATCCTGCCGACTACGCCAATCTGTGAAAAAAGCAAAATAACACAGTATAAACTTTTGGGGTTTCCGCCCTGGTTTACTGTAACAGAAATAGAGTAACGTCTCCACAGTACAAAGTAACTGGTCACATCGGACAAAGTATGAGATAAATGGGGGAACATTTATACAGGGGGACACAAAATTAAACAGAGGAATGCTGGGAAAACTGAGATGCATGATGGGAGATAGACATCATCGTCTCGGAACTGGAGGGTAGAAGGGAACCCAGAAGTATGCCGTCTTTTTGTTTACTCCGGGCTTTATTCCGGCAGTGATTTTTCGTTTTGGCTGATGAAACAAGAAGAGAAAGGTTAGTGCGCCGCCGCTGTCCCTCGGCATGAGTTGTCGCTATGTGGTCTGAGTCCTTAAACAGCTCCCCATGCGCTTGTGCGTGACAATATATATATATATATGTGTGTATATATATGTATATGTTGTAAGAGAGGCGCTATATAGCTCCCGACCCGACACAGATTGAACCCGGGAGGCATGTGTAAAATAAATAAACTTTTTTTTTTTTTTCGTCTGTGGGCTACGCCTTCCTCATACCCACAGACACAACACAGTCCCAAGCACAGTAACAACACACAAAAGCACTTTTCTCTCTTCCACCACCACTCCTCCATAAGCTTAGTCCTCCTCCTTCTGACTCTGGCCGCTGAGTGGTGGTCACTAGCTCCCTTTTTTCAGGCACCCGGAAGTGCTCCAGGTGGTTGATTGCCGACATTCAGCTGCACTTCCGGGTAAGGTGAAACCAGTGCCCAAAAGGGGCCAGCTGCTCTTGTTGTAGCACCCCCTGGCGGCACCTGCGGAACCCCACAGACCTGCACAGAACTCCAACCCCCATGAAGCCCTGGGGGAGTCCAAGGCACCGCTGCAATCTAGGGAGGCTGTCATCAAGTGTCCAGGGGGAGATACTGGACTTCCCACCCTTGACCCCCTGGCAGATGTGGTGAAGGAGCATCCTGTCCAGGCATGGGCCCCGGCCATCCGTCACAATGTGTATATATGTGTATGTATATATATTGTGGTGGGTGGCCGGCTAAATATTCCGGCCCTCACCCCCAGGCCGCCAGGTGGAGCTCTCCCAACAGCGTGGACGTTCTCCGAATTCCAGCAGGGCCTCATGGACTTTGTAGTTTATATGCACAGCCCTGCTGGATGCCATGGGGACCACCAGGAGTCGCTGTGGGGAGGCTGCCGGACTCTTACTTGCCCTATAACCCGGAGGTGCGTCATGATCACATGACAAGAGGAAACGACGTGCTTCCGGGTTGAAGAAAGGAGCTTTTTATCCGACCCGGAAGTGTTCATGATCACATGGACAGAAGGGAGAAACACTTCCGGGTCATGGACTATATAAAGGACTCTGGGAAACCAGTACACTGAGCTGAGCTGGGAGGAAGGGTGGCAAAGTGTTTGGGAGTGTGGAGGATTGATTAGTGTATTGTTTATTGATTTATGAATATTGTGGAGGGTGCTTTGTGCACTGTATTGTTCAAATAAAAGTAATATTTGGACTTTTACCTGGTGTCTGGAGTCGAGTCAGAGGGTTCAAGAGGACGACAAGGGCCTCAAACTGTCACTATATATATATATATATATATATATATATATATATATTATATATCTATACTAATAAAAGGCAAAGCCCTCACTGACTGACTGACTGACTGACTGACTGACTGACTCACTCATCACTAATTCCCTAACTTCCCGTGTAGGTAGAAGGCTGAAATTCGGCAGGCTCATTCCTTACAGCTTACTTACAAAAGTTAGGCAGGTTTCATTTCGAAATTCTACGCGTAATGGTCATAACTGGAACCTGTTTTTTGTCCATATACTCTAATGGAGGAGACGGAGTCACGTATCGCGTCATCACGTATTACGCCTCCTACGTAATCACGTGAAGTGAAAACAAGGAAGAGATTTACAGCACGAGTCAAACGCGGGAACGAAGGTAAATGACATTAATTGTTGAGTGTCTTTTAATACTTTGTAAGCATACATATTAACAGATGTGCAATTAAACGTGTGCATTTACGGGGTGATTTCTCAGGCTTAAAGCTCGAAGTGATCACTCGGGTGAAGGCAGCTTCACAAAAAAAACAGATCCTTAACAAACTGTTATTGGTATATTTTCCCTCAATTTTAAAAGGTTTTTTTTTCTTCTTAATAAAAATTTAAAAGCAGAACTTCGCCGGTGCGAACCACGGGGATTCCAGCGACTGACGCATTTACACATATTCATGACTGCAGGTACTTTGGAAAGAAAGCACCGTGTAAACCTAAAGTTTAAATTAAGTTCATAGACCTTCAAAAGGTTGCCATTGATTTCAGGCAAGATTGCTTTTCTCCTGTACAACTATACGTTGCATTCTCAAGAGTGTGCTTGCACAGCTTGGTCATATTACAACCGGAGTGCTGAACTGACAACGTGATATACAAACAGAACAATCGTAAAAACAGGATTAAATAAAAAGGCTGCTTCCGTTGGCAAAGCAACAAAAAAGGAAGACCTTATATGACGTTCGTTTATAAAACAGCGGAGAGGCTGTGTGTAGTCAGCTTCACAAAAAAACAGATCCTTAACAAATTGTTATTGGTAGATTTTCACTCAATTTAAAAAGGTTTTCTTCTTAATAA